>NC_084603.1:14302750-14602750 GCF_033807715.1 Cololabis saira
AAAAGAAGGAAAGAAAGAAGGAAGGGAGAATGAAAAGAAGGAAAGAAAGAAGGAAGGGAGAATGAAAAGAAGGAAAGAAAGAAGGAAGGAAGGGAGAAAAGAAGGAAGGAAGGAAGGTAGGAAGGTAGGAAGGAAGGAAGGAAGGAAGGAAGGAAGGAAGGAAGGAAGGAAGGAAGGAAGGAAGGAAGGAAGGAAGGAAGGGAGGGAGGGAAGAAGAGAGCAGGAGGAAAGAAGGAAGGAAGGGAAAAAGGAAGGAAGGAAGGGAGAAAAGAAGGATGGAAGGAAGGAAGGGAGAAAAGAGGAAGGGAAGAAGAGAGCAGGAGGAAGGAAGGGAAAAAGGAAGGAAGGAAGGAAGGGAGGGAGGAAGGAAGGAAGGAAGGAAGGAAGGAAGGAAGGAAGGAAGGAAGGAAGGAAGGAAGGAAGGAAGGAAGGAAGGAAGGAAGGAAGGAAGGAAGGAAGGAAGGAAGGGAAAAAGGAAGGACGGAAGGAAGGAATGGAGAAAAGAGGAAGGGAAGAAGAGAGCAGGAGGAAAGAAGGAAGGAAGGGAAAAAGGAAGGAAGGAAGGAAGGGAGAAAGGAAGGAAGGAAGGAAGGAAGGAAGGAAGGAAGGAAGGAAGGATGGGAGAAAAGGAAGGGAGAAAAGAAGGAAGGAAGGAAGGAAGGAAGGAAGGAAGGAAGGAAGGAAGGAAGGATGGGAGAAAAGGAAGGGAGAAAAGAAGGAAGGAAGGAAGGAAGGAAGGAAGGAAGGAAGGAAGGAAGGAAGGAAGGAAGGAAGGAAGGAAGGAAGGAAGGAAGGAAGGAAGGAGCAGGAGGAAAGAAGGAACGGGAGAATTAGGTCTTTTTGACCTGAAGACAGTATAAGGGTTAAGAAAAGCTGAATGTTTTTTTTGTTCTTCCACTGAGATCTTGATCCGTGTGTCTGATTGTCTGCAGGAAAAGGCAACAGCATTAGCCACACAAGGCCCTTGGGCAGCTCACTGGTGGAGCCCAGTCGGGGGTCAGAGGTCACGGTGAGCAGCAGCATCAAGCCCCACTCCAGCACCATCCGCCTGGACCCGCTGGTCTCCAGCTCCGTCCGCCTGGACCCCCTGAACACCACCACCCTCCGGCTGGAGCCCCACACTTCCTCCATGCTCCGCTCCAGCCTGCCCGGTCTGGACCCGTCCAGCCTCTCCAGCTCCAGCCTGACCTCCCGCAGCACCAGCACCCCCAACCTGGACCCTCTCTCCCTCCACCAGGACCGTCACGGATCCACCGGAGCATCACGGAGCGGTGGACAGATCCTCTCCCACCCAAAACCCTTCGCCGTTTCCTCTGCGCTTGAGGCGGCTAAGGGGACCCCCAACCAGAACGGGAGCCCCGTCGTGGTGCCGCTGCCCGACCCTCCTCCAAACTCCTGCCTGAAATCAGGCGCCCTGACCAACCACAGGGACTCGCGCACCAGCGCCAGAGTCGGCCTGCGGGTTCACTTCAAGCTGCCCGAGGATGAGGAGGGTGAAGACGGGTACGATGACCTGGATGAAGAACTCGGCCTGGACTCGGCCAGCAAAGAGCCGCCGCCCGTCCTGGCCAAACCCAAACTGTAAGTAAAGGCAAACAGCTATCGTAGAAAGGCCTCTGATTAAGGCTCAATCCCAATACACCCCCTACTTTCTTTCACTAGCCCTACTTTCTACCACTACCCCTAAAAAAGAAGGGACAGATTTTAGGGCACTTGAAATCTTCCCAGGGGCCTGTCCCAATACTCCCCCTACCCCTATTTTCAGCACCACCACTAATCAGGAAGCTGAGAGCCAAAAGCTGTTTTAATTTCAGCTGTAGCACTGTTAATATGCCACTTTATTAAGTTTTAATATGTTTTCAGGCGTAAAAGTAACCGTTAAGATCCCCAACCTGGGCTCAGTTTATCCAAATAACGCCTGTTAAGAAATTAGACCCGATGTTTTCGGAGATGAGAAGAGCCGCCGGCTCGGAGCAGCAGCAGCAGCTCACGTACAGACATGATCGCCGGGTCAACCTGCGCCGTCGTCCCGGGGAGAAACCTGCAGCTCTGTGGAGAATTACCGCTGGCTGAAATAAATCATTTAGGAAGATAAATGTTGGTTTAATAGATGAAATCTAACAGTTGTAGCTACGCCTGTTAAGAAATTTGCTCCGAAAATTTCGAGATTTCTGCCTGCCGACTCTGGAGCTGATTTATGGTTCGCGTTAAATTGACGCAGAGCCTACGGCGTAGGGTACGGCGTACGCGCGCGTCGCCGCGTAACCTACGCCGTAGGCTCTGTGTTGGTGTAAATGTACATTCACTGAGTGAATATTATGAAAGTAAAATATATATTTCTCGCTGGAAATGTAATCAAAACGCATTTTTATGCAGAAACTAACTCAAAATATTGATTTTATTCACTAAAAAATAAGAAATGTCCGCCATGTTGTTTTTTTTTATTCAGTCCACAAATGACGACGAAAAGCATTCTGGGAAATTTTTCTGGCCCTAGTTCAGCGAGTGAGCATCGGAAAACTCTCGATCCATAGGGAAAGATTCATAGCCACTACACTAGTTTTCTTCACTACCCCTAGATGAAAAGAGGAATTGGGACACCACTACCCTCACGGGAACGCGCAAAATTTAGGGGTAGGGCTAAAAAGTAGGGGTAGTGGGAGTATTGGGACAGGGCCTTAAAATATAATCTGGGGGGTCAATGCAAAGACTGATATCTAATACAGCAGCTGTCCAGCAGTGTTGATGTAATCATAACTACAGAGTAGGTGGGCGTCTCCTTCTGCACCGACTCAAATCATTTCAGCTCATAAATGAATCCATGCAGACTTCAAACGTCGGTCTTCCAGCTTTCTAAAGCAAAGGGTCGGGATTTTTATTAGTAAGTCTGCTTCTATGCATTTATATTTACCCGTTTATGTCAATGCTGTTGTTAAATTTGGTTTAGTTTTTGCAGTATTTGTTACGTCTGATATACGATCACGAGCTAAAGACCACAAAGATGGATGTTTGGTCTAGTTTTGTTTATGTTCTGCAATAATCTGAGGTTAGATAGAAGTAGAATCCAGATTATATGGTGTTTGAAGCGTATACGGTGCTGTTGCTGTGCTACTTGTTGGTAGTCCATAAAAGGGCAGAGTATTCCTCACGCTGACTCGGGCTCGATGCTGCTGGACTGGATTGATGAGAATGCTGACCTTATCTCATCCCTACCATGTATAGTTCTGGTTTGCTCTTTCACTGTGTTTGTGCTTGACAGGGACCCGGCTCAGCTGCAACTCCTGCACAACCAGGTCCTTATGGAGCAGCAGCAGGAGACCGAACCCCCGACCCAGAACCACGTCCAGGCTCCGTCCCTGCCCCCCTTCCAGGCCCAGATCCAACCTGAGGTCCCGAGCCCCCGAGAGGGCCCGGCGTGGCCTCCCAGAATGCACCGGGACCCCCAGGCTCCCACTTTCTCGCAGCAGATGCCTCATCTGACCATGGCTCCTTCTGCTCCTTCTGCTCCGGCGCTCGGCTCCACCTTTCCAGGTCCGTGTACTTCGTGGCCATCGGTTTTTTGTTTTGAAATGACAAAATAGAAAAAATAGAGATATAATCCGTTGCCCATTTTTGATAATAAAAAACTGAAAATGGAAAACGGATCATTATCCATTATCCGATTTTATTGATGTGTTTGAAAATCGAAATTGGGAATTAAAACAGCGAGTGGAAAACTCTTTTCTCTATTTCCTATTCGTTTCCAGTATGTTAGAGTTCAGTACATGTTATTGATTGGACGCTGCAGCTGAACGGACTGTCACAACATCACTGCAGTTTCATGACGGAGTGAAGACAGATTACAGATTAAACTCATGTTTCACTCCCAGGTTTCATATTTGATTTATTTTCTGTTTCAACATTAAAAAATCTAAAACTGTTCATTTTCAATCTGATCAACAAAAGAACCAGAAACAACTTTCTACATTTATTACTGCGCATGTGCAATCCCCCCATTTGTCCAATCCTTGTTTTCAGTATCCTTGGAAACGAATAGGAAATAGAGAAAAGAGTTTTCCACCCGCTGTTTTAATTCCCAATTTTGATTTTCAAACACATCAATGAAATCGGATAACAAACAAACAAACAAAAGATGGGGAACGGATTATTAGGGCCCGAGCACTTGCAGTGCGAAGGCCCTATTGTATTCTTCTTCTTCTTCTTCTTCTTCTTCTTCTTCTTCTTCTTCTTCTTCTTCTTCTTCTTCTTCTTCTTGTTCTGACAAAAGGAGGGCCTTTTTGCCCCCCTAAACGTGCCCAAAAAGTCACCAAATTTTGCATGCAAGCCAGGCCTGGCGAAAAATTTGATATTTAATGGTTTGCATTATTGGGCGTGGCAAAATGGCTCAACAGCGCCCCCTTGAAAACTTTGTGCCTCAAGCCCACAATACGGTTTGACGTAAATGCACGAAAATCGGTACACACCTGTATCATGTCGCCATTTTGAATTAATCGTGTAATTTTGGCGCAATTTATGCCATTTCTTCGGCCGTTTCTTCACCGTAATGTGCACCCAGGTGTGTTATACATCAAAATGTGCGTCTCCATCCTGCGACGATGCACATTACTTTTCTCAGTCAAAAGCGTTACCGTGGCGATGCTAGACGCCAAAAAGCGCGCCCCCCCCCTTCATCTGATTGGTCCATATTCGATAGTTGCCATAACTTTTGAATGGTTTGACATAAAGAGTCGTGGGTGGTGTCATCGGACTCGTTTTTTTTGATTCCTTGACCTTTATTGCACGCGCAAGGGCCCGTTCATCGCTGCTTACAGCTTTAATTTTGGTTTATTTCTCTATTTTTATTTTGTCATTTGAAAACAAAAAACGGATGGCCGCGAAATACACGGACCTTTCCACCTCTTCTTAAAACTTCTCCTTCAGGTCCCGTGAAGACGTCCTCCCTGGTGACGTCCCCCCCGCCTGCCCCGCTGCTGAACCCGCCTGCTGTGAGCCAGACCAGCACCTTCCATGCCTCCCAGACGAGCACCTTCCACGCCTCCCACCTCAACCTCTCACCCGCAGCTCTCGGCAGAACCGCGCCAGCCTCCCAGTTTTCCTCCCCTCCGGCCCCGAAGCTCAGCGTAGCTCCGACGGGGTTGACGCCGGCCCCACAGGGCGTCACGTCCCCCACCGGCGTACTGAGAAGCACCCACGCCTCCCTCATGAACCTCGCCCCCAGCTCCCACACCTTCAACTACGCCCGGCCCAAAGAGTTCCTGGCGGCCCAGACCCTGTCCCCCGTCCGGAGCCCGTCCCCGACGGAGTCGCCGGTGCCGCTGCTGCAGGAGCTGGCGGCCGAGTTCAACTCGTCGGCCACCAGCTCCCCCACTCCCCCGCTGTTCTCCCCCACCAGGGTGCTCAATTCCCCCACCAGCCCTCCGTACCTCATGTCCTCTCCCCCTCCGGGGGCCGCACCATTCCTGAACAGCGTGCACCGAGCTCAGTCGCCCCCGCAGGCCTCGTCTCCCACCTCCAGCAGCTCCTCCCCCAGCCCCATCCAGAACCCCGTGGCCTTCCTCAGCTCCGTGCTGCCGTCGCTGACGCCCAGCCAGCTCACCAACTCCATGGGCCTGCCGAGGGGAGCTCCGGTGGGGTAGGTCTGCACCAGTGTTGTGCTAGTTACTGAAAAATAGTAACTAGTTACCGTTACTAGTTACTGCATTAAAAAGTAACTCAGTTAGTAACTCAGTTACTTAGACCAAAAAGTAATGCGTTACTATGAAAAGTAACATTATTTTAAATGCTCCCATTTAATGCCCCTCTAGCCTTCATTTCAGCAGGTACTGTATGGATTTGCATTGTGCATCGTGTTCTGCATTCTAAACAGTCTCACTGCTTCTTCACTTCCTGTGTCAATAATAATGTGGGTCCCGGCACAGTGCATCCAAGTGATCGCCGCGGCTTCGTGGCGCTCGAAACCCGGAAACTGCGTTGGGGGGGGTGATAAGAGGGGGGGGCGGGAAGGCGTTGAGATGAGGGAGGTGTGGTTATCAGCAAGTGTGTGTGTGAGCGGTACATCTGTGAAACTTCCCCAGAGCTACTCCTCAGCCATTGTCCTTGATGTTATCAGACGGCTCGGTACAGTTCTGAAACAGGTCCACAGATGTTCCTGGGAGAGGGGAGGGCTAGTGGGGGCAGAGTCCCTTGTTTTTCCTTCCACCAGGGAGATTGTGACTGGAGCAACCGGCCAAGCTGCCCTGTCAAGGTCAGATTATAGAATCAACAATTGTATTGAAAAGACAGGCAGACTTAGTAATTTTCCGTCTGCCTTAAGTCTCTGGTTCCTCAATGGCGACTCCAAACGAGGAATTTGTGATCAATTGAATTCCCGCCAAGCCGAGCTTCCAACTTCTCCAAGGTCTTATCCATCTTGCCAATGAGCTCAAACACCGCCGCCAGCCTGCGATTCTGATCAAGAATCGCATCTAGCTTGCGGTTTTGCTCTCCCAACGTTAAAGTCTCAGTGTTGGTCGCCGTGCCTATCCCCTCAGCAATGTCGGGTAGCTCAGAAAGGGCCAGAACAGCTTTCGACGACTTACGCGTTTGTCGATATACTAGGAATCCCCCCACTCCAATTAGAAGAAATCCTGCTATCATAAATCCAATTATGAAGCATCTTCAATGTCCTCGACAGACAGGATCGCCAAACACAACGGCTTCCAATGTTTCCAGGAATCCATTGTGTATCCAGCAAAAAATGTCCCATCGGGGCAAGAGGGCTCCCTTACCCCCTCTCGTCGCAAAAATTTGGTCAATTGTGCTGAGAGACCAGTTAATCAATTCCATGATTGCAGAATTTCGGAGGAGTGAAAAAGAGAGGCTCTGAAGACAAGACAGGACAAAAGCAGCGGCAGGGCAGATAGGGAGGGAGAGGGAGCAGAAAAGCGTCCGCCTTCACCGAGAGCCAGAAGAGCCAAAAGAAAAAGACGCTACAGAGTCAGGATGCAGCAGCAGTCAGAAGAGCAGTGGAATATGTGCGAGGCGGTGCTGATCTCCGCAATTTGAAACCTTCTATAATAATTATTAAAAAAAAGGTTGCTACTTTACGGATTTCAGGATTACTGTAATGACAATATCTCCACGTTGCGAAACTCGCCCTCTCTTGCCTCGCCATGACCGCTCATGTTTTTGAATGCACACACACTACGTTTCCTCTGGTCTTCGCGTGTGGGGAAAAAAGCTTCACTGTAGCCAGAAATAACGGAGTAACACACCGTTTGGTAACGGTAATTGCATTACGGAATTTAAAAAGTAATGCGTTAGAGTATTAGTTACCGCAAAACTAACGGTATTACTGTAACGCGTTACTAAATAACGCGTTAGTCCCAACACTGGTCTGCACCGACGGACGCCACCACTCTGAACCGCTGTGGTTTTCTAGATAGATAGAGAGATATGTGTTTATTGTCCCCGTGGGGAAATTTGTTTGCAGCCAAAGACACACATGGCAATTTGACAAACATAAAAAAACCAGGGACACAGAACAGTAACACAGACACGGAGCATCCACTTGTACATGGTATTGCCCAGCCAGCTGGGGTGCTATTTCCTAGCAATATTTAAAAGTTTAATGGCTTGGGGTATAAAGGACCTGTTTGACCTGTTTTTAGTGAAAAAGGGGGGTGCAATAACACCGAGCTGATGGCAACAGATGATGCAGAAAGTTAAATCACTTTCAATAAAAGCTTCCTAACAAAACGTTCTTTCTTCTTCACCTTTGACCTGTCTGCAGAGTTCAGAAGAAGGTGCCCAAGACACGTGTCCCGTCAGCTGAAAACATCCGCGAGAGCAAAGAAATTCTCCTCCGTGACATTGAGAGGAAGCTTCGATTCAAGGACGACCCTCCGGTCCTCGGACTCCAACAGGTAGTCCCGTTTGTGGCGGCCACAGTTGCTAAGATGTAGTCATGTATGAGCACAGAATTAGATTAACAACTCAGATTTCATTGCTAATTTTCATCTAACCTGTTGAGACCTACTTTTCTTTGTATTTAAGATCAGGATAACTCGATATTAACTGTTGGAGCTTTGGGTAAGATGTGAATTAAAACGGAGCAAAAAGTCACTCAAGTGATTTATTTTCATTATTTCATGCTGTAACTACAGTAACATCATGTCAATACAAGCTGAAACATTTTGAATTTGATGCCAGCAAAAAGAGGAACGTCTATAAATGATGTTAAATGGGAACAACAGCGCTATTAGGTATTATTGGTTGAAGAAACAAACAAAACAAAGCAATGAGAAGTGTCTTTCACTAAAGAAAATTCACCATCTTTGGCTAAACATCAAAAACAAACTTGATTTTTCTTTCACTTCATACAGGACTGTCTCAGAAAATTAGAATATTGTGATAAAGTCCTTTATTTTCTGTAATGCAAAAATGTCATACATTCTGGATTCATTAAAAATCAACTGAAATATTGCAAGCCTTTTATTATTTTAATATTGCTGATCATGGCTTACAGCTTAAGAAAACTCAAATATCCTATCTCAAAAAATTAGAATATTCTGGGAATCTTAATCTTAAACTGTAAGACATAATCAGCAATATTAAAATAATAAAAGGCTTGCAATATTTCAGTTGATTTGTAATGAATCCAGAATGTATGACAATTTTGTTTTTTTTAATTGCATTACAGAAAATAAAGGACTTTATCACAATATTCAAATTTTCTGAGCTGAAAAGCAGATCAACCGTCCAGTTTTTCGTCAGCACACGGCTCAGAAACCTGCATCCATGATGATGCAGAGCTGGTATACTTGGCATCGGAGCTGTGTACGTCTGGGAGGACCCGCACGTCACAGCACGGTGCTGCCAAGGCCTTGTTTATTTCAGTCGGACGCTGACAACAGACACGCTGCCCGTGTCACGCCAGCACGGCGCCTGCAGCTGAAGAGGCAGGTGAAAACCTGGCCGGCTTCCACAGCAATGCTGCCACCCCCGGTTAATACTTTAGGAATTATATCATGCCAAATTCACAGCTGCTTCAAGGCTGAAAGCCAGGATCAACCTGGAAGTCACCTTGAAAACTGGTTGTTATAAGAAGCAGAGAAGCAACTCTATCATACATACTATGATACATATGCCCCTTTGACCGTTTTGATCTATATTTTGAATGTAGCTGGCATCAAATTCAAAATATAATATAATTATATTTATAGAATAGAATAGAATAGAAGACTTTATTGATCTCCCAGAGGAGAAATTCAATCGTGCAGCAGCCAAACACACACACGCTCAACGGTTTATACAAAAAATTAAAATAGAAATAACCAATAATAGCTTAATAATAAAAAAAGAGCAATATAAAATGTAGAAAAGTTAGTAATGTACAAGAGAAAAAATAGTAAAAACAAAAAAACGGATAATATTTACATGTGCAAAAATACGTGAGGTATAAATATATAAATATATTATAAAGAATACATCTTTTTGGTCATTCATGATCCAGAGACAAATGAATGCAATCCATCAGAGTTGTTATTTTTAATGAGTGTTTTGTGTTTCTAAATAAAGAAATAACACTGATTGAATACCGACTACAAATGAACATTTTATACAGAGTTGACTAGTGAACTTTTTATCAGTTAGTTCAGAATTTGAGTTTAAGTTTTATTTCCAGAGACATAAATGAAATAGCCAGTAACTTTTCAAGCATTTGATTAGTTGTAATAAAATAATTATGAGATAGAATTTCAATATATATATATATATATATATATATATATATATATATATATATATATATATATATATATATATATATATATATATATATATATATAATTGTACAATTGGAAAAATATTCTCAGTTTCAGTTTGTTCTATTTTCACTTCAGGTCTCAAACCATTTAAATCACTCTATCCTGTTTTTATTCACATTTTACACAGCTCTCCGACTTCTTGGAAAACTGGGTTGTACATGTGTAAACATTGTGAAATGATTGCTTTCCAATAAACATTAAAACAATTCTAAATCAAAGAAAAGCCCAGTCAGTCAGACCAGCTCAGGTGCAGCGGTGAACTCAGCAGCGTTCAGTCATCATTCATCATTCACAGTCATCCATCATCGTGTGTCGTCGTAGCGTAACATCCACTGTGCATGCCAGTAACAGCTGCTTCTCCTCCATCAGTATATGTATGTACAGTCCGTGTGTCTTTGGTGTTCATCATTCATCCCTGTCCTCTCATAGAAGCTGAGTTTTAAGGGGAAAACAGCGAGCAGAGCCCTTGGACCAAACATTCCTGCTACTGTCATTAACTATGACGAGGTACAAGGATCCTGCCGTCCCAAGCGCTGCTTTGCTCCAGGCTCAGAGATGCTGAGAATACAACATTTAAACGTATCTAAATACGATGGTTAATATTTCTAATCAAGCATTCAAGCATCCTTTAACTAATATATAACCTGCACGAATGATATAAACAGATTTAAGCTCTGAAATACTATATGAAATATATATATCTGTGTGTGTTAGTATGTTAATTTGATATATATATATATATATATATATATATATATATATATATATATATATATATATATATATATATACACGTGTATATATATATATATATGTACAACGGCGTATTAGGGCCAAACTAAGACAAAAAGCAAATTGGAAATAAAGACGTAGAATTACGAGAATAAAGTCGTAAAATTACGAGAATAAAGTCATAAAATTACAAGATTAAATTACGACTTTATTCCCGTAACATTAGGCTATGACTTTATTCTCGTAATTTTACGACTTTATTCTCGTAATTCTACGTCTTTATTTCCAATTTGCTTTTTGTCTTAGTTTGGCCCTAATACTCCGTTGTATATATGTTTGTGTATATATATATATATATATATATATATATATATATATACACATATACATGTATATATACGTACAAAATATTCTCTCAGTTACTTTAGTTTTGCTTTTCTAAATTCAATTCTTTACATTTTGCTACATTTTTTTGAAAAAACAAACAAAAACAACCCTTTCAGTTTGCAACCGATGAAATTGTTCACAAGAAGTTGTTACTAGTAGTAAAATAAAGCGTTTAATGTCCACAGGTAGTTTTTCTCTCCTTCAGTTCCTCCTCTGGTCCCTGTTTGACCCCGTCTGTATCTGGTTTGGTTGGAGGAACGCATTCTTTCTCCAGCCAGGGGGGAAACCGTCGGACAGAAACCGCTGCATGAACTTTCTGCTTTACAACCCAGTTTCCAAAAAAGCTGGACACTTATGAACAACAGCTAACCGGGTCTTTCACAGCAGAATTGCTGCTGTAATACAGAAAACAAGTGGAAAACCATGCACACCCCCTTTTAAACGCTCTGATAAGTTTTACCACTTATTTATTATTATCGCTCCCCTTGAGAGATGAAGAAAGTATTATAGAAGTTAAATGAATCACATGATCTCAGCTGTGTGGATCTGTAGCTGGAGGAGGGAGTTGGTTCTCAGGTGTGCTGAACCTGGCAGACGAGACCTCCTGCACCGGGGTTTCTGGACTAAAACACGCTCGCTCACGTTCTCCTTCATACAGCAAGACGATCTCAGTCCCTCACGACGCTCTCTGTCAGATTGGTGATTGATTATAACTTTTATTTAAAAAAAACCCATTTCTCCATCTCATGGGCATCAAAAGGGCAATACCACAATTTAAATCAGAATCAGAATCATGTTTATTTGGCCAAGTCAGGTCAAACAAGACAGGGAATTTGAGTTATTTTCGCTCACTGTACAGTAAATAGGCAAATGACTAGCTCTTATTAACATATATACAATTTTAAAGAAAGTGAAAGGTGCAGCAGTATGAGGTAGACATGGTTATTGAAATGTGCATTGTTACAGCATATGATTGTGGTTATTATTATTATTATTATTATTATTATTATTATTATTATTATTATTATTGCACAGTGCACATTATTGCAAACTTTAAATACAGGTTATATGTACTTCATGCATTAAGAAATGAAGCAAAGAGCACATCATGAAGCTCAGTTGATCTGAATTATTTAATGGTCAGACAAAGAAAATTCAGTTAAATGACATTAAGATCCAAAACTTATTTCCACTTAAATTTTGTCTTCAAGGAAACTGGCCCCTGTTTTCTGTATTTGACAAACTGTACTTACTGATTTGCTCTGAAATCATGACATAGATGACATTTGCAAGTTCATTGTTTTATCTAAAGTTACCAATAGAATACATTTATGTGCTTTATTATTGAACAACAAAAAATATGATTATCATACTGATCACTTCTGCTCTCCTCTAATCAGCCTGAACTTTAGACTGTATAAGAAGAAATGGACAAAACCGTAGGTGAAGTCACCCAGACATTTTCTAAAGAGTGATTCTGGAGCCTCTTTTTCCTCCTGCCGGAGGGAACCATGTCTCAGCTGGGACACATGGTTTCAGTCACAGTTGTCCATTTCTGCACTCATGGCTTAGCTCATGCGAACCTATAATGCTAATCAATACAAATTTACATTCATTCTTATCAAATCTGTATTAGTTTCAAGTGTCACTCCTGAAATTACATTTGGACCGAGTGCTTTCACGGCTGAAATGAGGACTCCCAACTGTTTTGGAAAAGGGGTTGTAAAGCCGGAATGTTGTTTTGAGATATGAGATATGTTACCGTAACATCAATATTGCAACATGGTAAACAAATGCATGTTGATCCACAGTACTGAATACTATGGAGGATTTTTTGTGCCAAAATTAAATAAATAAATACATCATTAATTAATTAAAATGGGAATTAAATATATCATTAATTAATTAAATGTGTCATTAATTAATTAAAATTTGAATTAAATATGTCATTAATTAATTAAAATACAATTCATTTTAAGTAAAAAAATGTATTTATTATTTCAGCATTTAATTAATTAATGACACATTTAATTAATGATTTTGTGTTGCATGTCAATCATGAAATGTAAAACTGCATTTAATTAATTAATGACACATTTAATTAATGATTTCGTGTTGCTGCGTGTGAATCATGAAATGTAAAACTGTCAGTTTCACTTGTCAAACTCAGTGGGCGGATTCCAAACACCTCATTGGTTCCCCTGCACATCAATCATCACATTAATTAAATGTGTCATTAATTAATTAAATGCAGTTTTACATTTCATGATTCACACGCAACACGATTAAATTAAATGCTGAAATAATAAATATATTTTTTTACTTAAAATTAATTGTATTTTAATTAATTAATGACATATTTAATTCTAATTGTAATTAATTAATGACACATTTAATTAATTAATGATATATTTCATTCCCATTTTAATTAATTAATGATGTATTTATTTATTTAATTTGGCACAAAAAATCCTCCATAGAATACTGCACAACTGTCTTATTTCTATGTGAGTGCATGTTACCGCAGTCATCCGTTTCTATGCCGACTTGATAAAAACAAAAGGACCCATGATGCATGCACACACACGTCACCGCTGCCACTACTTTCATGCAGCTTTCCTTCTCCAGGAGTACAAAGTGTCCAATTTTGAGCAAAGACTGATGAGCGAAATTGAGTTCCGTCTGGAGCGAACGCCGGTGGAGGAGTCGGACGACGAGGTGAAGCACGACGACGTCCCCACGGGGAAGTGCATCGCACCCATATTTGACAAGAAACTGAAGAACTTCAAGGCCATGGAAGGCGTGCCTGTTACCTTCTCGTGTAAAGTCGTGGGAATCCCACTTCCCAAGGTGAGACGTCGGCAGCTTCGCCGCACAAAAGGTCAAGGTCAAGGTCGTTTCTCACCTACACAGAGGTGTCTTCAGTATTCACATTCATTACTCAGGTAGAAGTATAGATACTAGAGTTTAAAAATACTCCTGTAGAAGTTGAAGTATCAACTCAAGTTTTTTACTCAAGTAAATGTATAAAAGTACTGGTTTCAAAACTACTTAAAGTATAAAAGTAAAAGTAATGTAAGGGGGAAAAAAGCCATTAAGGACAAAAGCCATTGAAAATGAATGCATCTTAGTATAATGCAAATATATTAAAGAACCATATATGTGTACTATTGAGCATTAACATGTGTTTCAGAGAGCAGAAGATATGATGACTAGTTGCCTATAAGTATTGTAATGGTGCAAAAAGTCAAACTTCAGAGGCATGTTAACATTTATCCTAACCTTTATTGGAATGTACATCCAAGTTTAGTTGCAGGAATCTGAGGGAACGGATGTAAGAACAAAACTGGACCAGAACATTTGTGCCACAACCAAATTCACTCTATCCGGATGGAGCAATTTAACTGGATAGTTTTTTTTAAAGGCTGAAATGAAATCGAGTAACGAGGCTGTTTTTAAAATGTAAGGAGTAAAAAGTACAGATAATAGTGTGTAAATGTAAGGAGTAAAAGTAAAAAGTCGTCTGAAAAATAATTACTCCAGTGAAGTATAGATAACCAAAATTTCTACTTAAGTAAGTATGATAACGAAGTATTTGTACTTCGTTACTTGACACCTCTGCACCTACATGTGTTTCTCCTCAGGTGTACTGGTTCAAGGACGGCAAGCAGATCCTGAGGAAGAATGTCCATTACAGGAAGATTCGAGAAGGCGACGGGACCTGCGCGTTACACATCGAGTCCACGACCAGCGACGACGACGGCAACTACACCATCATGGCGTCTAATCCGCAGGTATTACCCCCCCTCCCCGCTCCTGCTGTCCTCCCCTCCTCTCCGGACGCCGCGGCTGACTGTGGTTTGCTTGTGGTGTTTCTTAGGGACGAATCAGCTGCTCGGGTCACTTGATAGTTCAGACTGGACCTCCCCGAAACCAGCTGACACCGATTCACTCCCAGAGGTGAGCAGGCCTCAGGGTCACATGTGATCTGCAGAAGTAAGCGTTAATTATGATTTGACATTTGGAAAAGAATAGAATGGAGTTTGAATAGAATTACAGGTAGTGTTGCCACCCGTCCCTTAAAATACGGAATCTTTACGTACTGTAATTGGGAATTAAAAGTTGCGTTCCGTATTGAACAAATACCGACATATATTATGCTCTTATTTATTTATGTCATAATATACGGGTGAAGGTCGGAATTTTTAATATATTGCAAAACTTAATTCGTAGTAAATTCAACTAAAGGTGAAACAAATATATTATTTCCCACTACATGCAAAGTGAGATATTTCAAGCCTTTATTTGTTATAATGTTGATGATTATGACTCACAGTTTATGAAAACCCCAAATAAAAAATCTCAAAAAATTGATCAAAATAAACGAATAAATAAACAAATACATGCTTTGCATGTAATAAGACTAGGTCATATATTAGTTTCACCTTTTAAGTTGAATTATTGAAATAACTTTTATACCATATTCTAGTTGAATTATTGAAATAAGTTAACTTTTACACGATATTCTAGTTGAATTATTGAAATAAATTAACTTCTACACCATATTCTAGTTGAATTATTGAAATAAATTAACTTTTACACCATATTCTAGTTGAATTATTGAAATAAATTAACTTTTAAACCATATTCTGGTTGAATTATTGAAATAAATTAACTTTTACACCATATTCTAGTTGAATTATTGAAATAAATTAACTTTTACACCATATTCTAGTTGAATTATTGAAATAAATTTACTTTTACACCATATTCTTCACCTGTAGGCTACATTATACATCTTGGCTGATGTGGACATACAGAGCATAGGAAGTTATTTCAGTTGCTAGTATGGTTGGCTGTCTGCACAGTCATGCAAGTTCAATGCTATTAAAGCACTTTAAACTTTAAATCTAAGTATTTTGTTTTTACATATAAAATAAACACATTTTTGTGCAGTTTAGAAGTTTTGGGGCTTTTTTTTGGCTCCTGCGCTGCTGAAATCGGGGCGTCCTTTATTTCTATTTCTGAAAGGTGGCAACCCTAGTCAGACCCCAGGTAGAATAGCTAATGCTGTTGCTAATTCTAATGGGGATCCTAAATAAAACAAACAAACCTCTCTGCCGCATGGGGAACAGCTTAGTGACAGTAATGGTGTTTTGGTAACACTTTACATTTAACGATATCTAAACAGAAGTCGCTCCATTCAGACTTGTTAGAGGATACGACCAGTTTATGTGCTGTAATGCATTTATAGACAGATATAGACACACTTGCAGGATGTTTCTATACCAGGGGTCGGCAACCGTGGCTTTAGAGCCGCATGCGGCTCTTTAGCGCCGCCCTGATGGCTCCTGGAGCTTTTTCAAAAATGTTTGACCTTTTCTTTTCCTTTTTTTCTTCTTTTTTTTTTTCCTTTACTCCTTTTTTTTCTTCTTTTTTTTCCTTTTTTCTCTTTTTTTTTCCTTTTTATTTTTTTTTCTTTTTTCTTTTTTTTCTCTTTTTTTCCTTTTTCCTTTCCTTTTTAATCTCGACATTTTGACTTTTTTCTCGAAATTTTGACTTTTTTCTCGACATTTCGACTTTTTTAACAAAACTCGGATTATTTCCTCGACATTTCGACTTTTTTCTCAACATTTCAACTTTTTTCACAAAATTCTGACTTTTTTCACGACATTTCGACTATTTCCTCGACATTTCGACTTTTTCCTGGGCATTTCAACTTTTTTCTCGACATTTCGACTTTCGCCATTTGCCTTCATTCTAAGGCTTATACATACAAGACTTTTCATTTTTTGCGTCTCCTGACATATTTTTTTTTTATGTTTTTGGTCCAATATGGCTCTTTCAACATTTTGGGTTGCCGACCCCTGTTTTAAACTGAATGAAAATGTTAAAAATGTCCTGTAACTCTGTTTCCTCGCATCCTCAGGGTGCGAACTCGTGTACAGGAGGTTGAAAGCGAACAGACCCAGGAGCGCTTCTTTCGGCCTCACTTCCTCCAGGCTCCAGCCGACATGACGGGTCACGAGGGCAAGATGTGTAGACTGGACTGTAAAGTAGGTAGTCGGGCCTGCAGTTAGACACACACACTCAGAGGAATCACTGACACGATGCCTCACCGGGCCGCCTCTGTTCTCCAGGTGAGCGGTCTCCCCAACCCGGAGCTGATGTGGCTGGTCAACGGGAGGCCCATCTACCCCGACATCTACCACAAGATGCTGGTGAGAGAGAACGGCATCCATTCCCTGGTCATCGACCCCCTGACCCAGCGGGACGCCGGCACCTACACCTGCATCGCCAGTAACAAAGCCGGGCAGAGCTCCTTTAATCTGGAACTGAGAGTCGTGGGTGAGGACGCAGTCCATGCTTTTGGTTTTTCAGGGAAAACAAAAAGGAAGTTTGTATCTTGCATAAAATTCAGGAGAATATTCCAGTTTAACCAGTTGCATCTCTTGTCAGGGCCCAAGCACTGAGGGTGCGAGGACCCTATTGTATCTGTAGTGTTTTATTGTATTTATTTATAGTGTATTATTACTATTATTATTATTATTATTATTATTATTATTATTCCGCTAAAATGAATTGCCTTTTGGAGGCCTTAACATGCTAGAAAACTCACAAATTTTGCAAATTTTTGGTAATTTTCTCCAGAACCTTATAGCGGAGCAGATAAGTCACATAATCGTGCATTTGATGATACAAGCATGAAAATTGGCATGCGCAGTCTCCATGGGTCACTTGACAAGAAAATTGGTCGGGCCACTTGAAATTTCAAGTTGGCGGCCATTTTTCAAGATGGCCGCCACCTTGGTCGATCAATTAAGTGATGTAATTGTTTGGTTGGTGATATAGGCATGAAAATTGGCATGAGCAGTCTCCATGGGTCACTTATCAAGAAAATGCTACCAGCCACTTGATGGCAGCCATTTTTCAAGATGGCCACCACCTTAGTGGAGCAGTTAATTGATGTAAAGTTGGTTATACAAGCATGAGAATTGGCATGAGCGGTCTCATTGTTCCCCTGACAAGAAACTGCTCACAGCCAATTGGGATTTAAAGATGGCGGACATTTGTTCAAGATGGCCGCCACCTTATTGGAGCATTTAGGCTAATACAAGCATGGAAACTGCCGCGAGCCGCCACTGGATCCTCAAAAGATCAATTTTCCCATATAATTTTTTTTTTTCAGTAAAGAGGACTTAGAGTCATTATTTTTTAAGTTTTGGATGATGCCAAAACAATTTTATGCCATGAAAAAAACCTCTAACACTGAGGCATAAAAGCACACTTTGGATTACGATTTGGAGATTACGGGTAAATTAGACTAGAGTGAATATCTGCACTACCAGGGCACACTGGTGATATATCACTAAACTCAGAGTGGGGTTCAATGTCAGCTAATTGAAAGTTAGTATCCCAAATGTTATCTAATTTTCCCCAAACCAATTAGATAGCCGCACCTGAATTGACAGGTTGTGCCAGCGAGCCGAGCCAAGGTTAACGGGGATTTAGTTAACCGGACGGTGTACAGATCGCACAGGATTTAAATGGCATTGGATGAACGATCGGACTAGGTGTAGGGCAAAAGCATGAACCTAGTTGTATCCCATACAAGAAAGTGCTTGGTAAAAGGTGGTAAAAGGGTGAACCCTCAGCCTTTGCATATACATTTGCCAGAAAGCAAAGACCATATGACCTGATCCCACCAACTCAAGCAGCACTCAAAGAGCATGCCAAACGTGCATGTTATGAGGCTGGATATGTGTGGGGACAGGCATTAAAGCGACAACCACAAATGCCAAGCCCATCTGACTGGGGATGGATAAAACAAGATGAGGAATGGAAAATCTTTTGGACTCCTTTTCCACCTATTGCAGAGAGTTGTTGGGAGTTGACCAAATGCGGATGCACCAAGGCATGTACTGGAAGGTGTAAGTGCTTCAGATATGGGCTCACTTGTACATGTCTGTGTAGTTGCCCCTGCTAGATCCTATCTGCATATTCTTTTTGCCAGGGTTACTCCCCCTTGGCACCTGTGTTTTTAGGTGTAGACCTGTAGCGGAGCAGGCGGGGGGGCAGGTCTTCGTTTATATGTGATTTTTTTTGTTTTTGTTTTTTGCACAATAGTTGTCCTTATTTCTTTGATTTACTGTGACCGGAAAAAGTCGGATAAACCATTCAGAAAAAGATCGCTAACTAGTGGCCGCGGGGGGTACTGCACCGCGACCAAATGGAGAGACGGAGAAGTCTGAACGATTCGTGACGGCACCACGGGTGCGCCGTGTGCTCTGCGTGTGTGTGACGCAGAAGTATACCCGCACCTTTACACCAACACAGAACCTACGGGGTAGGGTGCGCGTCGCCGCGTAACCTACGCCGTAGGAATGCGTCGAGCCAGTTGTCGCATCAGAGCCTTAACTCATGCTGAGTTTCAGCAGCTGAAGTTGAATAAAAACTCTCTCCGGGCTGCATGGATGGGGCCAGACTACCAAACCTCACCTTGCTCTCAATCCAGAGGGACATCGCCGTTGATGAGAGCAAGTTTATTGTGACCAAAAAGACGAGTCATTAAGAAATCCAGTGCTGAGGTTGCCAGATCTGACAGGTTCCAGCCCAAATGCAACGTAAAACCCACCGAAATAATGAAAAACCAGCCCGAATCTTACATTCTCTTGTTAAAACCCTAAATTATTAAATTCGTAATACATTTCATCTTCACATTACTAAATAACCTAAAAAAAAGTTCAGGCTCCAAACAAAAACTACAATAAAATGGAGCAGATTAAAGCAAATATATTATCAGTGAGTTTATTGTGTAAATTTCTACTTTTCTCTGCCATAATGGAAACTTTTTTTGTTAATAATTTCTCCTAAATATTTAGTAAAACCCAGGAAAAGCAGCCCAAATATATATTTTTTTAGCCCAATTGGGCTGAAACCTGCCCAACCTGGCAACCTCACCTTGCTCTCAATCCAGAGGGACTTCGCTGCAAAGTGCAAACCTTTCAATAAAGGTGAAGAACCGGCTGATGAGATAAAAAAAAGTCGAAATTATGAGATAGAAAGTCGAAATGATGACTTTTTCTCATAATTATGACTTACCGTGGGGATATTTTTATTTTTAAGGCTAAGATTTCATCTTATTTTTTTGTTTTACTGGCGGAAATGAGCTTCCATAGACATCACTGGATGTCATTTGATTTTTATCTCCAGTTTGATACTTATATCTTAAAGTCTGCATTAGGCTTATAATTAGGTTTGACATAATGACTGGTAAATCCATGGTGCTGAAACCTCATGTGATGGTTCTGACCGTGTTGCTGCTGCTGTTGGAATTGTGGTTGGTTGGGCCTGATCTGTGGCATTTTTAGCGATTATGTTCTAACGGGGATGTTTAGGCCACAAGGGCCCATCTAGAATGCTTCGCCCCCCCTAGGCTGGGACCCCTGCTCCGCCCCTGGTGTAGACCTATGGCTCGGCTCCCCATGGCCACATCAGTTTGTCTTCAGTTTTACCAGTTAATCGCATTTTTAGTTTAGTTCTTTAGTATTTTTTTCCACTGGCTAATTACCAGTGAGAGATATTTTTAGTTGAGGAGATACTTTGTAATGTCAGCACCTCTACCTTTTATTTGTGAGGGATATTTTCAGTTTATCATAGTTCCATGGCAATGTCAGTCAGAGCAGCTGTTGCCTCTAGATCTGCCCATATTGCCATTCAGTAAATAATTGTTCAATTATTTTTTGGAGCGCTATCCATTCAGCACCAAAGCTGGCCACTTTAATAATCTTCCTTTTTGTTTCTCCATCCCTTAGTATTTATTTGACAACGTTACTGTCTGTTCATTAGGCAAAAAAAAAAAAAAACCTCCCTTGTGACTGTTACCTTGTCGTGGTAAGGGAGCTTGTGCACTTCACTGAACCCTGAGAGCTATGCCGTTAGGAGGCAACTCCTGGCAGGTTTTACCACATCGGACAGGTCAAGGGTGAGGAGTTAGACAAAATACAGTAAAAAATCCACTCTTGGCCTTTTTAGGACCTCAAATTAACATGGGAAAATATATTATTTAAAAATCCAGGTGGAAATCTCAAAGAAGGCTGCCATCTTGAAATTTCAAGTGGCTGTGAGCAGTTTCTGGTCAAGTGACCCATGGAGACTGCTCATGCCAATTTCCATGCCTATATCACCAACCAAACAATTACATCACTTAATTGATCGACCAAGGTTCAAGATGGCCGCCAACTTGAAATTTTAAGTGGCCCGGACAATTTTCTTGTCAAGTGACCCATGGAGACTGCTCATGCCAATTTTCATGCTTGTATCACCAAATGCACGATTCTGCCTAAAATCCACTCTTAGCCGCTCCACTATTAGAACGTTGTTATTTTCTAATATGCTTATGATGATAAGTTGAGTTTTATGTGAACAGCAAAGGCACTTTTTATCATCTTATCTTTTACACATCTTATCTTTTACACATCTTATCTTATCTTATCTTATCTTATCTTATCTTATCTTATCTTATCTTATCTTATCTTATCTTATCTTATCTTATCTTATCTTATCTTATCTTATCTTATCTCCTCCACCTCAGAGAAAGAGAGGAAGCACCCGCCCCTGTTCGTGGAGAAACTGCAGAACGTGGGGATTCCTGAGGGGACGCCGGTGAGGCTGGAGTGTCGTGTGGTGGGCATGCCTCCTCCGGTCATCTACTGGAAGAAAGACAACGAGACCATAACGAAAGCCAAGGACAGAATCGGGTTAGCAGCAGCTCTTTTTTTCCATCAAAACCTAATCGGGTGGTTGCCATGCAACAAAAATAGTGGTTCAGCTTGTGAACATCCAGCCCTTTGTTGCATGTTACACCCACTCTCTAATGCCTTGTTCCCCACTTTTGCAACAAATAACATCATAAAAGCTTAATTTGAATAGAACAGGACTTAAATCTCTGTTATCTCTGTTTTTTTTAGCATGACCCAGGATGCTACGGGATATGTGTGTCTCCTCATCCAGGGAACAACAAAGGACGATGCCGGCTGGTACACAGTGTCAGCAAAAAATGACGCTGGAATCGTATCGTGCACCTGCAGACTTGACATCTATGGTATGTTCTCACGCGGTTACGTGGTTTTGGGCTTAGTTAAGTAAATCCCCGCCGTCACTGTCTATAGTAATATAGGCCTTCTGCTGCGTCTCCAGCACAGTGGCACCAGAGCATCCCACTACCCATGAGGAAAGCCCCGCGGACGGGCAGCCGCTACGCCGCCCTGACGGGCCAGGGCCTCGACATCAAGTCGGCGTTCCCCACGTCGGACACCAGCCCCATCCTGTACGCCAGCTCCCCCCGCGAGGCCACGCTAGAGAGCGAGGAGCTGTGAGCACGGTGGCCGTCGGGGGCCTTCCAGCACATTCTGTGACCTCCCCGAGGTCGAATCTATCGAGGGGCTCAAAGGAAAAACGATTAACAGACAAGATTTTGTGTGATGCATTTGAAGTGTTGCATTCGAGTTAGTAAGGCAAAGATTTCTTATCTAAAAGCTGTCGGCACTGATAGAGGGTTTGTCACCATTCCTATTTACTCAAGTCGTATAAAGAGTGTTTTACAGATTTGCAAAAGTCTTAGCTCATGAGCCACTGGTGGAGTTGGTTTCTCGTAGGTTTTGAATTCTTCATATTTGTTTTCAACATCATTCTTAGCTGTGAGGGCAAGGTTACGGTGGCCGACAAGGACCAAACGCACTGCAACGGCCTAATGCGTCTCCGTTAAGGAAAACGGCTTCAAGTACAGAAACGATTCAAATTCACAAACTCAAAACGAGGTACAAAAAGAGGAACGTGGTGCAGGGGGCGCAGCTGACTGAACCACAGTGTTTACATCCATGGTTTAAACCAGGGGTCGGTAACCCGCGGCTCTAGAGCCGCATGCGGCTCTTTAGCGCCGCCCTAGTGGCTCCTGGAGCTTTTTCAAAAATGTTTGACTTTTTTTTTCCTTTTTTTCTGCTTTTTTTGGACATTTCGACATTTTTCTCGACATTTTGACTTTTTTCTCGACATTGTACTTCAACATTAATCTCGACATTTCGACATTTTTCTCGTCATTTCGACTTTTTTCTCGACATTTCGACTTTTTTCTCGAGATTGTACTTCAACATTAATCTCGACATTTCGACTTTTTTCTCGAGATTGTACTTCAACATTAATCTCGAAATTTTGACTTTTTTCTCGACATTTTGACTTTTTTCTCGAGATTGTACTTCAACATTAATCTCGATATTTCGCCTTTTTCTCGACATTTCGACTTTTTTCTCAACATTTCGACTTTTTCTCAACATTTCGCCTTTCGCCATTTGCCTTCATTCTAATACAAGGCTCTTCATTTTTTGCGGCTCCAGACATATTTGTTTTTTGTGTTTTTGTTCCAATATGGCTCTTTCAACCGCTTGGGTTGCCGACCCCTGGTTCAAACATACAGCGGGAACGGTAATGGGATTTTTATCTGACTATATTTATATACGATGTTTATATCACTGTACAACGCTGTACATTACGAGACGTTTCTTTATTATATTTTAACGTTACAGTCAGCTGTTCGGTCTCTCTCTACATCCCGTGTGTCTGTCCATTGAGCTGTTACGCCGAGAGCGCCCCCTGCAGGTTTGGAGCACTTCCGATTGTAGTGACCGGTTATGAAGCGTTTTTCTTTTGAAGATGGTTTCTTGTTTTATATTGTTTTGTGCTTTGCATTGTTTCTCTATTTGCAGCGCGTTTGTTGATGCTGCATTTGTCTTTGTTTTTTGCAGCATGTTTTTTTCATTTGCACCACGTTCCTCTTTTTGAACCTCGTTTTGAGTTTGTGAATTTGAATCATTTCTGTACTTGAAGCCGTTTTCCTTAACTGAGACGCATTAAGCCGTTGCAGTGTGTTTGGCCCTTCTCGGCCACCGTACAAGGTTGCTAAATCTTGATAATAATATCTGTGAAACATGTTCTTTAAGCGGTTCTGACTTACTTTTATTGCAAACGACACGCGCCTGCATCGGTAGAAGTAGTTTCTTTTAAACTTTACATGACAAGTAGACAGAATATCTGGAAAAATGTTCAAAGTAGAGAGTGTTGGAGAGTCATTGGTGGGGGGTAAGAGGGCAGGACACACCCTGGACGAGACAAGTCACCAGTCCATGTGGGAGGGCGTAAACACAACGCCAAGAGGCAAAGACATAAGCAATGGCTGCTGCAAGTTCACCTGGAAGGAATTTTAAAACCATTTCTGAGTCCAAAGTTCTGTAGTGAGAAAGATTATTTAATATTTGAAGCGTTCAAAATAGTTCACCGGTCTTCCCAGAAGTGGATTCACAAGCAAATTCGTCCAACCAGTGCTTAGAGAAATGCAAAAAAAACAAGACAAGAGCTCCATCTCAGACACTACAGCCCTAAATAAGCAGATAAAATGTTAAAGTCCATGTTAGCATAATTAGAAAAGACTGAGGGGGGTGGGTTTACTTGGGAGGATTGCCAGGAGACGACCTCTTCTCTTTAAAAAAAACTCCATACATCTGGACATGTGAGGCCGAGGTCACCTTTCCTTTGGTAGTTCCTCTCAGAGTTTACTGTCAGGGTTGGACGGAGACTTTGGGCCAATCCCAATACACCCCCTACTTTCTACCACTAGCCCTCCCTCACTACCACTAGCCCTAAAAAAGAAGCCACAGATTTTAGGGCACTTGAAATCTTCCCAGGGCCCTGTCCCAATACTCCCACTACTCCTACTTTCAGCACCACCCCTAAAATCAGGAAGCTGAGAGCCAAAAGCTGTTTTAATTTCTGCTGTAGCGCTGTTACTATGCCACTTTATTGAGTTTTAATATTTTTTCAGGCGTAAAAGTAACCGTTAAGATCCCCAACCTGGGCTCAGTTTATCCAAATAACACCTGTTAAGAAATTTGATCCGATGTTTTCGGAGATGATAAGAGAACAGACGTGATCGCGCTGCGCCGTCGTTCCGGGGGAGAAACCTGTAGCTCTGTGGAGAATTACAACTGGCTGAAATAAATCATTTAGGAAGATAAATGTTGGTTTAATAGATGAAATCTAACAGTTGTAGCTACGCCTGTTGATGATTTATGGTTCTGCGTTAAATTGACGCAGAGCCTACGGCGCGTGTCGCGCATAACCTACACCGTAGGCTCTGCGTTGATGTAACGCGGAACCATAAATCAGCCTTTATTCTGGCGAGGTTTGAAAAAGACTTCGAAAAAACGGGCAAACGAGTGATTATATACATTCACTGAGTGAATATTATGAAAGTAAAATATATATTTCTCGCTAGAAATGTAATCAAAATGCATTTTTATGCAGAAACTAACTCAAAATATTGATTTTATTCACTAAAAAATAAGAAATGTCCGCCATGTTTTTTTTTTTTATTCAGTCCGCAAATGACGACAAAAAGCATTCTGGGAAATTTTTCTAGCCCACGGTCAGCTAGTGTGCATCTGAAATCCCTCGATCCGTAGGGACAGATTCATAGCCACTACACTACTTTTCTTCACTCCCCCTAGGTGAAAAGAGGAATTGGGACACCACTACCCTCACAGGAACGCGGAAAATTTAGGGGTAGGGCTGAAAAGTAGGGGAAGTGGGAGTATTGGGACAGGGCCTTTGACTGCAAAGATACAACACGTGGTCACTCCAGGACGTTCTCGAAGTCTCCTTGAAGACTCTCAGTTTTCTTGCTGAAATGAAAACCGTCACCTCAGTCTTATTTCATTCATGCTCCTATATCGTTCGACATCAATCTTCTCGTCACAGAAGAAGAAAAACAAGAAAAATCTCCCTGCAGAATGATGCTGCCATCCCCATGTTGTCCAGATTCATGTTAGTGGCTGTAGACGTAACCACGGAAACAGCCAGAGCACAAACACACTGTGATTCACATCCAACCGGCGGCTTGTAGCTGAAACATTGAAAACACTATCTGTTTTTTTTTCTTCTTTTGAGTGAATGAATCTTTATATTGACAGATATTTATCTAAGTGAATTCATTTGTATTTGGGTTTATGTTGTCAGTGGAATAAGTGGAGAAAGATCTTGATGCTTTTTTTTTTTCTTTCATAATATATATCGTGCAGAGTTTATCGGCGAAACCTCCAGACTTCGATTTAATAAGTTCAAGTCAGCTTGAAAACACATTGCAGAAACGTTTGAAAGCATATATCCAACTGCTGTAAAGTTGCACATTGTAAAATAGTTTTGTCTGTCCCAGAATAAAGTTATATTTATTCAAGCGAGTGATACTTTCGATCTGCTTTGCACTGCACATCAAATCCCTCTCCGCCGCCGCAGAGATCAATCCCATGAGATACAAATCAACATCTCAGGACACCAACATTAGTTATATTCAGAGGTGTCAAAAGTATTCACATGCATTACTCAGGTAGAAGTATAGATACTAGAGTTTAAAAATACTCCTGTAGTAGTTGAAGTATCAACTCAAGTTTTTTACTCAAGTAAAAGTATAAAAGTACTGGTTTTAAAACTAATTAAAGTATAAAAGTAAAAGTAATGTAAGGGGGGGGGAAGCCATTAAGGACAAAAGCCATTGAAAATGAATGCATGTTAGTATAATACAAATATATTAAAGAACCATATATGTGTACTATTGAGCATTAACATGTGTTTCAGAGAGCAGGAGATATGATGACTAGTTGCCTATAAGTATTGTAATGGTGCAAAAAGTCAAACTTCAGAGGCATGTTATCATTTATCCTAACCTTTATTGGAATGTACATCCAAGTTTAGTTGCAGGAATCTGAGGGAACGGATGTAAGAACAAAACTGGACAAGAACATCTGAAACAACCACAACCAAATTCACTCTATCCGGATGGAGCAATTTAACTGGATAGTTTTTTTTAAAGGCTGAAATGAAATAGAGTAACGAGGCTGTTTTTAAAATGTAAGGAGTAAAAAGTACAGATAATTGCGTGAAAATGTAAGGAATAAAAGTAAAAAGTCGTCTGAAAAATAATTACTCCAGTGAAGTATAGATAACCAAAATTTCTACTTAAGTAAGGTAACGAAGTATTTGTACTTTGTTACTTGACACCTCTGGTTATATTGCAGTTTCTGCAGCTTGTTTTGACTGGGCAGCAACCAGAGTCCCATTAGCTTAAACTGAGGCCAAATTTACAACTAACGGGGGAACTCAGGAGCCAATTAAGCATTGCTAATCAGTCCAATTAGAGATAATGAGAGTTCAAATAGGCATAAAATTCCATTCACCTTACTTGACCTAATTAGACTCTAAGCCCTATCTGACCAGCTGCCAGACCTACTTGTTAACTCTGCGCTGAGAAGTAAAAATCGAAGCTCCGAGTGAGACGCCCAATGTTTCAGAAGTTGTTTCTTCATTTTTAATGTTGCTGTTATTTCTGTTTTTGTTGATGCATTACACTCATAATTTATTTCGTAAAGAACAGTCAGGATTCAAAGTGCATTTTGCATTTCTCATCTGCAAATATCAACATTAGGATATTTATGTTTTTGAAGTGTTCAACCTCATGCAGGAGAAAAGTTAGTGCACTAGAGCGTTTTCAACCGGGCTTGTTTAAACAATCTTGGGATGATAATGAGATTTATTAAGTCAACCCACAATCCCTCTCTTACACTTTCTCTCGTGCTGAAACATACGCTTTTGTGCGTTAATCTCCATTTGGCCATAAGGAGATGTGGATTTACGAGGGTTTATATCGGAGCAGACCGGCCACTCTTCAGCTGTGACATATGGCTTTTGACAGAGGGCCCGGCTGAGCCACCGGTGCTCAGACAAGCCAATCATGTGAGGGGGTTGTTTAAGGAGAAGAAGAAAAAAAAAAGAAAAAGCACGTGAGGGCCCTGAGACAAGACAAGCAGCAGCTGGCAAACTACACCAATCTGTAATAAATGAACCAACTGGTAGATGGGATTATATGCCTAACTGCACAGCTCACCAGTCAATCTCAAAACGAGCAGACAGCATCAGCTTGTGTGCATGACCCAGCACCAGAGACGGGCGTTATCCTGGGCCTCTGACGGTGATTAATCATTCATAACCTGCCTCCACGGCCAAGCTTGGAGTCTGTGCATATACGCTCTGACGGGAGCTGAATGATACGACGGAGTATTAGGGCCAAACTAAGTCAAAAAAAATAAATAAATAAAGTCGTAGAATTACCAGAATAAAGTCATAATGTTATGAGAATACAGTCGTAATATTACGAGAATAAAGTCGTAATATATAGTATACCGGTAATATATAAATATAACTTCACAAGATATTCCTCATTTTAACACAGGGAGAAGATGCTCTTCCTGTTAGAGTTCTCATAAATTACCACTTTATTCTCGTAATATTACGACTTTATTCTCATAAATTACCACTTTATTCTCGTAATGTTACGACTTTATTCTCGTAATATTACGACTTTATTCTCATAATATTACGACTTTATTCTATTACGACTTTATTCTTGTAATATTACGACTTTATTCTATTACGACTTTATTCTCGTAATGTTACGACTTTATTATCATAATATTACGACTTTATTCTATTACGACTTTATTCTCATAATATTACGACTTTATTCTCTTAATGTTACGACTTTATTCTCATAATATTACGACTTTATTCTATTACGACTTTATTCTCGTAATGTTACGACTTTATTCTCGTAATATTACGACTTTATTCTCATAATATTACGACTTTATTCTATTACGACTTTATTCTCGTAATATAACGACTTTATTCTCGTAATGTTACGACTTTATTCTCGTAATATTACGACTGTATTCTATTACGACTTTATTCTCATAATATTACGACTTTATTCTATTACGACTTTATTCTCATAATATTACGACTTTATTCTATTACGACTTTATTCTCGTAATATTACGACTTTATTCTCATAATATTACGACTTTATTCTCGTAATATTACGATTTTATTCTATTACGACTTTATTTTCGCAACATTATGACTTTATTCACGTAATTTTACGACTTTATTCTCATTATATTATGACTTTATTCTCGTAATTTCAATTTTTTGTTTTTGTCTTAGTTTGGCCCTAATACTCCGTCGTAGAATGACCCTCCTCACATCAGGAAAAATGTTTAAAAAAGCACTTTTAGACAAATATGAAAACAGCAATTCAATCACAGGAAATGTTGTGTATTTAAGTGTGATGCATATGGTAAAGTGTTGGTAGATAACTGCAGTCGTGGACTATTAAAACACACAACAAAAACAAAAAACCTTGATCTGAAAGTATCTCATATATTCATGCAGCTCAGTACGGGTTTCTTTCTCCGAATGGCTGAAGTATAAAGTAAATATTTCAGTTCAAATTACATTAAACGCGAGGAAACTGCCAACTCTAATGTATTTATAATGTCTGCTGCTGAACATAATAACAGTGTTTCCTTGCATGTGTCAGAGGAAACCCCTGAATTATGGGATTGTGCGTGAGCAGATGGGAGGGACAGGCAGACAAATTACTCTTCAGGTGACTTAACAGATCAATTATTTATTTCTCAAGTACATAAGGAGCAATAATGCATCCTGGGAAGTGTGACTCATCAACAGCCCTGACATAATTAGAGCTTTCTGCTGCCCACACTGTACACGGCGCAGTAATCTTCACACCATCTTGGCCCGTATTGTCTGAAAGCCATAATCCTCTGGTGGCTGTAGAAACCCTCAGGTTACCGGCCGCACTCACACTTTTGTTGCCTCGGGCTAATCTCAGATTATGGTGATCATCCTGCGACGGCTGAGAGATTACTTTCTGATGTCTTCTGTTACATAACTAAAAAGACATTATAATAAGGAAAAGGTGCTTTCCCTTTCTAAGTGGTAAAAATGACCAGTTTCATCACTAAAGACACTCGACAGCTACTTTTAACAATAATACAGTCCTACACTGCAAAAACTCAAACTCTTATTTCAAGTTAAAATGTCTCATTTTTAGTCAAAGAATCTCATTACACTTAAAACAAGAAAAAAAAACAATTTTCACGTGTTCAGATTTTCACTTAAAATAGTAAATAAAAAATCTGCCAGTGGAATAAGATTTACCTCTCATTACAAGCAAAAAAATATTGTTCCACTGGCAGATTTTTGTACTTACTTTAAGTGAAAATCTACTTGAAACAGGTGAAAATTGTTGTTTTTTCCAGTGATGAGTCTTGTTTTTTGCTTGTAATGAGAAGATCAATTTTGTTCCACTGGCAGATTTTTCTACTTATTTCAAGTGAAAATTTACTTGAAACAGGTTAAAATTGTCAAATAACAAGTTATTTTTCTGGTAATGAGTCTTGTTTTAAGTGTAATGAGATTTTTTGACTAAAAGACATTTTAACTAGAAATAAGACAAATATTCCTGGTAAGATTTTGAGTTTTTGCAGTGTAAATTATGAAGAATTAAACATGAAATAATAAATAATTGAGAGAGATAACATTGATATAATAAAACTGATTAATTGATGAGGATGAACTATATTAGGGGAGCGGGATCAAACGTAAAAAGATCATTTAAATTAGTTTCCTATAAAAAAGTTCAATTTATCTACTAAGAATTCTGTTGAATTTAAAGTTAAATTGTGAGTTCAGTCCTTCATATTTAATTATGAGTTGTTTTTTTTTCATGAAAAGTGTCACATTTCTTTGGTTTTAGGCTTTAAATGTTTGTTTGGCCATCAGTTGTGGTGCGTTGAGCCAGCAGATGGTTAGACTTTTGGTGTTTGGGACACATGGCTCTGAGTGAAGCCGAGGCCCGATAGGCCAAGGAGATAATTGGAATTTCATTAAGGTTTTGTTTGTGTGTGTGTGTGTGTGTGTGTGTGTGTGTGTGTGTGTGTGTGTGTGTGTGTGTGTGTGTGTGTGTGTGTGTGTGTGTGTGTGTGTGTGTGTGTGTGTGTGTGTGTGTGTGTGTGTGTGTGTGTGTGTGTGTGTGTGTGCTGAGGGTGGGTGTGGGTGTTTATGAGTCTGTATGGGTGTGTTTCTCCAAGAGCAATATTGAGGAAGGGGTGGGGGTGACGACTCCACCTGCTGCCACCTGTTCATCTCTCTCCATCTTATAAAAGCTGCTCCCTCACTGCCTAGAGCAGCACAGACACCTTGGACTCTTCAGATTGTCCAATATCTGCACTTTCAGACGCTCGGCAGAGCCGGAGCCCAGAGGAACCTCAGAAAAACCTCAGAAAAACCTCAGAAAAACCTCAGAAAAACCTCAGAAAAACCTCAGAAAAACCTCAGAAAACCCTTGAAGCCGACGCCTGGGAGCTCGTCTGACCTCGGTTATCACAGACCGGTTTGAGTCTCCATCCCAAAACCATGAAGTCCCGTCGGCCCAGCTGCACCGACTCCGGATCCGAGTCCTCAGAGACAGACTCCAAGAGCCCCGAGACGACCACCAGGCGACGGATGGCGGCCAACGCCAGGGAGAGGAAGAGGATGCAGGGCCTGAACACGGCCTTCGACTGCCTGCGGAAAGTGGTGCCCCAGTGGGGTCAGGACAAGAAGCTGTCCAAGTACGAGACGCTGCAGATGGCCCTCAGCTACATCATGGCCCTCAGCCGGATCCTGACGGACGCCAGGAGGCACACGGCTCCTCACAGGCAGTGGGTGGACCTGCAGTTCGACGTGCAGCCCGACAACTACTCCTGCGTCATGACGTACGAGCATCCCACGGAGCAGGAGTTCGTCCACTCGTCCTTCTCCTACCAGTTTGACGGCCACCAGGTCCACGCATAAACTGCTGCCGTCCGGTAGACGGTCAGTCCTGTTACACGTCGGTGACAATGTCAACGTTTTTCCTCCGGTCTAGGAGACAGTAAATACATTTTGTATTGCATTATTTTGTATTTATTTAGTCCTTGTATGGCAATCAGAGAAGCTTCTGTTTGATTTGAAGTCTTTTCTTTTGTTTTTACTAGAAAAAAATCAGCAATGTTGAGCAAAAATCTTGTTCAAATTACATCGGTGAAAAAAAAAGTAGTGTCATTACAATGACCGTTAGATTGAACTTATGCAAGTTATGGTGTATTTTTATCAGTTATTTTGATATGACCCAAAAATGTTGTGCAATGCTCAATGAATTCTGAGAAAATCATTGTGGTTTTAATTGAACAGTTAAAGATTTTACTACTTTGTAAGTGCATGTGTGTAGAGCTGAAAAATATATGTTTCCTTTCCACAGACCTCTATTTTGTTAATTATAGTTTTTCATCATAAATAAAATAATTTTTTATGAACTCATCTCTTTTGGTCTATTTTCTACAGTATTTTATTGTGCAACAATAAGCTAATAAAAGTGGCTTCAATAATATATATATATATATATATATATATATATATATATATATATATATATATATATATATATATATATATATATATATATATATATATATATATATATATACACAGTACAGACCAAAAGTTTGGACACACCTTCTCATTCAAACAACTGTATATATATATATTATTTTTTTTCCTTTAATTTAATTTAATTTTTATTTTTTTTTTTATTTTATTTATATACTCACAATTTGACTCTGCATAATTTGTTTCATGTCAGTTTTAAGTAGCTTCTCTTAAACGTTCCCTGGGAATAAACGAGCCTTTTGTCCAGAGTTCCTGTGCGTCGAGATAAGACCCTTTCACGTCATTAGTGGAACAAAAATACTAATTTATCTGAAATGGACTATTTTAGGCTACAACACAATAAATTAGATGGTGCTACGCTATATACTCAAATGAAACATTCATGACTTTTAAAAGTATTATCCCCATTTAAGTGTGCAACAGGACAGTCCGAGCAGAAGCGTAACGGATAAACCAGGATGCCATTTGACTGTTGGAGCCACCGGGCTGGGGATTTAAATGCCCATCACCGGCCTCTGAAAAGTGATCGTAGCAGATTTGAGCAAGTTTGAAAGGTGGCACAAGCCACCGCGGATTAAGGAAGCCTGTGTGCCAGATCGCAGCACGGCTTCGGCAGGGGAGCAGAAATTAAACTCCATTGTGCACTAATAGCTGTGTGTAATCGCTCTGTTCAGAGTCTGTGGAGCATGAACGCGCAATCAGAGAGGACATGGACAGCTCCAACGTCTCAGAACTGGTCCTGTATCCAGTATCTAGTAATAATATCCATTATTTAGTCCATATCCTTTCACACTTTACTTGATTTAACTCAACACAACCCAGAAACAGGTGAGATAACTCACTAAAGAGATTACAGACACTGACCTGAAACACTAATGTGAGGGGGCGTTGTTGGCACAGGAGACTAAACTAATGAACACTAATACAGATGGTCATAATGGTTCATATACCACATTACATCTCTCAATACCTAATAAACATCCCGACAGTTGGCATGCATGGAAAGAATAGACGGCGATGTCAAAAGTGCGTAAAGGCAACGAGGCAGAGACGGTCACTGACACTCCAATTACGCTGCTCATTAATTCGGCCACAAGCGACCACTTGGTGACAGAGAATATAATAGATGTGCAACTAATTGATTCCCTCAATAGAGACATGTCATTGGGTGAGTAGTTAATCAATAGGGACAACCCCGTTCTCAGCATGGGAGTAAATGAGAGGCGTCGGAAAAACTACAAGCACTTCCAATTATTTGGCCATAAAACATTTCCAGCAAATTAAAGCAGCACTATGTAACTTTTCCACCTTAATATCATATTTCCAGAGTCATTGTGATGGTACATCAACTTCCAACAGGTTTAATGAACCTCTGTCATGGTCTGAGGGGTCTGTATCGCCTTCACTGGCACTATGTAACTTTGAGGAGCATGGTAGGAACCCTGCCACACTAAAAAACTACACATTTTTACGGCTTTGACTGCTTTACGGCATACGTCACTTCCCCCTCCTTCCCGATTTGTAGTCGAGACGAAAATGGGCGGGGCGTGGAGCTCAGAGCTCCGCAGAAGCTGGTAACCCGTTGCTGTGTTGTGGCTGCAGCAGCTCCACACAACAGACGTGGGGAAAAGATCGCTAATGGTTTAACTTTTCACCGCTTTCCTGCTCGGAGGCAGAACCACGGAGGCCAAGTATCTGAGATAACAGAGTAAAAGAGTGAAAGAGCCGTCGGCTCGCTTTTGATCGCGGCTGTAACGACCAAACATAACCTTCCACAGTTTACCACAAACAAACACTCACACAGACCGGGGTCGGATCAAAACACGGGTTTTATTCCCCACTTCTCCAGCTAAACGCAGTTGCTGGCCAGCTCTCTGCGGTGCGATTAACCCCAATCTCCAGATAAAACTAGTTTGTTGAGGAAAAGATATTAACTCTATTTGTAGCTGCAGAGGAAAAAAATATTCTCACGAGGAAAACAAAAATATTGCTCACGCCTCAGAGCCTCTTCAACATAATATAGCAGTCAAAAAAAAAGAAAAGAGAAGTAAGAGTGATACAAAACATGTACTGTATGTTGTACTATTATACAAATTTATTGAAACACATGGCGAGTCAAACATTTACCAAAGCAGCTGCCAAACACTCCTAAACAAGGCAGCCTAAGACGTCGGTTCTGCAGAACTGCGGCAGTAAATCCTTACTAAAGAGTGGAGCTCCGATTAGGAGCTCCATTCTTTGATAGGGATTTCATATGGATCCAATCCGTTAATAATCATTATTTTCTCCATATACCGCTCCCTGGTTTCCTTGTTTAAGGTATCCCGGTAAATTCCAGTTCCTTTCCAGCAGTTTAACATCTTTTTTTTTGCGTTCCGTCTGTTCACTTGGTGAAACAGAAAAGCGTCCGTTTTCTCTCAAAACAAATGCACGCGACGGTGACAGGCTCTTTCCGGCAGCACGCGCTGGTGCTCATGGGAAATGTAGTGTTCTTTCTGGTAAAGCACTACCGCTTTTGTCCAAAGGAGCCGCCAAACTCAACAAAAGCTGAAAGTTACATTGTGCTGCTTTAATAGACATTTTCAACATTTTAATAATGAAATGTTGAACTGAATGCATGATGTTCCTTGAACTTGGTCTGCAGTTTGATGTGAGCACCTGAGGGAAAGAGAAGCATCACATGCTTTCACATTTTCTTCTTTTGGTGCTGTTTTATTAAACATACAGGCTGAAAAGGTTTGTAAAGGTTTCTCCAGCTGCTCCAGCTGCTGTCCAGTCAGAGTCAGAGCGTCAGGCCGGGATGTCACCGCCTGCAGACTGCTCCTCCCTCATCGAGGCTTGGCCGTCCCATCTTTATAAGCATCCCTGCAGCAGGTGCTCACCAGCCAGCCGGAGAAACTCACGCAGCATGAAGTGCCTGAACAACCGGGCTGAGAGCCACCTGAGCGGGGAGGTGGAGTGCGAGCTGGAGACGGTGCGTAACGGGGCCTGGGTGAACCACGGCTACTGCGGGTCTCCCCCGCCCCCGGCCCGGGGGGTCAGCACCATCTACGGCCCCCAGACTCTCTTCCAGGACTCCACGGAGGGCGTGTACACGGCAGACACCCCGGGCCGGGCCCCAGAGGAGCCGCCCTCCTCCAACCAAAGCCTGATGAAGGGACGACGAGGCTGCTGCTCCTTCATCAAAGGTAGGAGCTTTTCTACACTCGGGGTCAAAGGTTCATCCTGCATGAAACAACACAACTCTGCACAAGTGAACAACACTGAAAAAAATAAATCTAAGTGCATGTAAATATAACATATTTACAGGACTGTCTCAGAAAATTAGAATATTGTGATTTTCTGTAATGCAATTACAAAAACTAAAATGTCATACATTCTGGATTCATTACAAATCAACTGAAATATTGCAAACCTTTTATTATTTCAATATTGCTGATCATGGCTTACAGCTTAAGAAAACTCAAATATCTAATCTAAAAAAATTTGAATATTCTGGGAATCTTAATCTTAAACTGTAAACCATAATCAGCAATATTAAAATAATAAAAGGCTTGCAATATTTCAGTTGATTTGTAATGAATCCAGAATGTATGACATTTTTGATTTTATAATTGCATTACAGAAAATAAAGAACTTTATCACAATATTCTAATTTTCTGAGACAGTCCTGTAAATCTGTGATATTAACAATTAAAATGAAGTTTGTTGCTTTACATGAATACATCTAGTTTTGAACTTAATCTGCATTTGTTCAAAAAACAAAACATTGTGCATTTTTTCCTTAACAAGCAGTATTTATGTAATCCCAGGCAATCTTTTCATTTCATTCTATTGGGCAGATTAACCAACGTTTAGATGAAACATGCTTTATTTGTTTTATGTAGAACACAACAGTAAAAAATATCTTGCTTGATCTACTTTAAAAAAATTAAGGCGACTTTTTCGCATGAGATTTTTATGTAGATCAAGACTAGTCTTTGTATAAACTACTTAATTTTTAGTATGTACAAAATTCATTTGCAAGCAAAGTCAACTTAATTGTGGTAAATAAAGTGAATTTAACACAATGAAGTTGACTGTACTTGCAAAATGTATTATTTACATACAAAAAATTAAGTAGTTTATACAAAGACTAGTCTTTCTTGATCTACATAATAATCTCATGCAAAATGTTTACTTGTTTTTTTTAAGTAGATCAAGCACAATATTTGTACCAGTGAACTGAGAGTGTATGTTTGATCCTTCAGGCTTGTGGGGCACGGCGCTGACCGAGAACGTCTCCAACAACCGGGAACAGTTCGTCCGGACCACGATCCGGGAGCTGCTGGTCTACCTGGTGTTCCTGGTGGACATCTGTCTCTGTAAGTGCTCACGTCTTCAAATGGGTCTGCTCACATTCAAAGATGCAATGATTCTCTAATTTAAACCATAAACTTCAAGTGTAAATGATGCAAAAAAAAGTTTGGAAAAGAAAAAGAAAAGCTGCTGCATGTTGGAAAGTCAAATATTTCTTTTTTTTTTTATATTTCAGAAGATTAACTTTATTTAGTTTTTAGTGAGCCAGATGTTTCAAATGAGCAGCAGTTCTGTTTATTTAATTCATCAGCTGGACTTTTTAGCTAAAAAGCTGTTTGAATGATTAAAATTAGACACCGTCTTGTTTTTGTCCCTGGATCGTGATGTATTGTGAGTTTTAACGAGCATTTGTGTATAAATCAGTGAACAATGTTCAGCCTCGCCCATGTATACAGGGATTTCTACCGATTATCAGAATCCCTTAATGAAACAAGATAATAGTAGATGAAATGGTTTGTAATTTCATGTTGAGAAAAGATCCTTATATTTTGAAACGGTGACCTGACCGAGACTCGTCTCCCGTGGATTATATTTTACTTCTGTTGACCTGTTGAACTTTATTTGTGCTTTTCTTTTTCTGTTGCATAATACAGATTTCTTTCAGTCTTTTGTTGGCATCTATGACATCAAATTCAAAACAAACAATAACCTTTTAAATATTTTTTTGTGTTGTTTCTCGATTAAACTGAGACTAATGAGGTCGCTAACAAATCTGGAAACATTTGTTAGCAATTTTAATCAAGAAAATATTTTTTTTATTGTTTTATACGATAATAAACTTTTAAAAGACATGCTAACACCTAATTTCTTCATAATAATATTTAAAAAATAGATCATTTAGAATCTATTTAAGACAAAATTGGGCTGTTTTTCATTTCAACATATAATAAACACTTCAAATAAAATAAATAAAGTATTTTCTGTGAATTATTTCCTATGTCAGACATTAAAAGATTAAGTATTAGTATTATTACGTAAGCAATGATTATTATTATTATTATGAAGATTATTTGTATGTGTGTAATTAAATTGAACAGTAAATGTCTGAAGTTGGTTTCGTTAATGAAAAATCAACACTTACAAACATTAAATACCTGAAATTCTGGTAAAGTGCCAGCCATGTGACAGGATATGAGAGCACCCTCCATTCAAACCTTCCCTTTGCTTTACTGTCTACCTGCTTTACTGCCCCCCCTCCCATCTCTGCCTAAAAGCCATTGTCCAGCCGAGGTTCAGAAGAGAAAGGGACTCCAGCGCTGCTCTTTTGGCTTTTAGCGATAAGAGCATTTGGCCACGTCTTTTGTTGCTTTGTTCGGGTTAGATTTACATTGTTTGACGGGGCCATTAACGTCAGGCCAGCTTGCTCCCTCTTCAAACAAACGACAGCCCCTGATCTGCATCAGTTTGACAGAAACAAAGTCTTCAATGTTGCCCTCGTGCGTCTGACGCCGGTCTTATCTCGGCCCTCTGAATGGAGCCACGTTGAGAGCCGAGCCTGAGCAAAGCCAGATGAGAGCCGGCCGAGCGTCTGCTGACAATGTGATTACGTTTACATTCTTCCAGTGACGTACGGCATGACCAGCTCAAGCACCTACTATTTCACCAAGGCCATGACGGACCTGTTTGTGAATTCAGACGCTGACACGGGGGTTAAGTTTCAGTCCATTAGCACCATGGCCGACTTCTGGACCGTGAGTTTTATTCCTCATTTGCTTTCTGTACCCAAACAAATGAGAATATACAGATATATGTGTATATAGTGTCTTCATTGTGTCCGTATGAACAGTACGCCCAGGGTCCGCTGCTGGCCGGCCTCTACTGGACCAAGTGGTACAACAACCAGTCGGTGCAGGGCGGGGACCGCTCCTTCATCTACTACGAGAACATGCTGCTGGGCGTGCCCAGGATGAGGCAGATCAAGATCAAGGACAACTCCTGCAAGGTCCACCAGGACTTCAGAGACGAGATCGTGGGATGCTTCGACGTTTATAACGAGAAGAAGGAGGACGAGCTCAGCTTCGGCCTCGTCAACGGCACGGCGTAAGCGTTTCCCTGCTGCTGCAGAAAAGTATTTTCAGAGGACGTGCAGCAGCAGCAGCCTTTTACGTCCCAGTCCTCTAAATCAGACCTAACAGACGTTTTTGTGTCTGCCTGGAGGGATCGGTTTCCCCCTCTGCTCCTCTCCCTTTTGGCGTTCCTCAGGGGTCTATTCTGGGGTCTATACTCTTTTCCTTGTACATGCTCCCCCCTTTTTTCTTCTTTCTTTCTTTGAATTGTTTATTTCGAACACATAAGGGAAAAATATAAAATTTTAAAACAAATTCAAAACATACAGAAAAAACAACAACAAAAACGTAATACAAACAGGGAAGAAAAAATAAAAACAGTGTCCGAAAAGGAGCAGGTAGAAGTAAAACTTATTTAACCCTGCCCCTTTGTTACCTCCATTATAAATTAAACATAAATATTAATAATAAATAGCTATTAGGCTACAGATTTTCCCATTGGTTGTGCCTTTGCACCTAACCAGCTAACAAACACAATCTTTCCTTAACATAACTCCTCAATCAAATAACTTCCCAGAATTTCATTTTTGTACCGTTTTTTTAATTGATTTATATTTGTACATTGCTTCAACCCATCACCCAACCCATTCCATAGATCCACTCCAACAACTGAGATACAAATGCTTTTCCTTTTAGAATGAACACATTGTTTCTTAGAAAATATAACATCTCTTTCCACTGCTATGCTGATGACACGCAAATCTACATGCCATTAAAACACAACGACTCCCATTCTTTTAAAAGTTTACTCCACTGTCTGGAGGACATCAAAGCCTGGAGGGCTTTTAACCTTTTAAACTTTAATGACAATAAAACGGAGGTCCTAGTTTTTCGTCCCAGAGCTGCCTGTGACTCATATGTAGATCTAGGACCCCTAGAGCCACATGTCAAAGACACTGCCAAAAACTTGAAGATCCCACAAAGTGGTGAAAGCAGCACACCAAAAAATGTTGATGCAAGACAGATTCTTTTGGTGTGCTGCTTTCACCACTTTGTGGGATCTTCAAGTTAAGTTTCTTTCAAGTCCAGCACCCACTGTCTACTTAATTGGCAGCAATCAGAGGAAGCGCAGCTGTCTTCTCCTTCCTTGATACTGCCAAAAACCTTGGTGTCATTTTGTACTCTAACTTTAAAATGGTGAAACAAATTAATGCATTTGTAAAATCTAGTTTCTTCCAGTTGAGGCTTTTGTCCAAGGTTAAACCCTTTTTATATTTCGAACACTTTACAGGCCTTTGTATTATCCTGTCTAGACTACTGCAGGCGTCAGCTGGTCCTCCCCGTCCCGTCTGCAGCTTGTCTCCACACCAGAACGCCAAGGCGGGACCATTTTATACCCGTGCTCGCAGCTCTTCATTGGTTCCCTGTCCGTTATAGGAGCAATTTTAAAATTATTTTATTTATAAATCTTCAGATGGTCCTGCAACTTCTTACATCTCAGGTCTTTTAAATGTCCATAGACCTTCTCAGGTTCTTAGGTTTCTTAGATCACCTGACCGCTGCACCTACGCCCGGCTCCTTCTATGGCTGTTTTTAAATCTCACTAGCATTAACTCACCATGATTGTTTTATCATGTTTATGTATGTGTTGTGAAATGATGGTTGTTGTCGGACACAGATGTAGGAGAGCAGGAGGCAGGAGTTTCCCAAAAATACTGATTTATTTATTTAATCAAAAAAACAAAAAGTGCTGCTGAACAGGATACAAAAACCTACGGAAGAGTATTAGGGCCAGGCAGGAGAAAAAATATTTGAGAGGGGAAGATTTTTTTTTATTGTGCACTTCGAGAAAAAAGTCGAAATGTCGAGAAAAAAGCTAAAACGTCGAGATTAATGTTGAAGCACAATTTTGAGAAAAAAGTCTAAATGTTGAGGAGAAAAAAGTCGAAATATCGAGATTAATGTTGAAGTACAATTTCGAGAAAAAAGTCGAAATGTTGAGAAAAAAGTCAAAATTTCGTGAATAAAGTTGAAATGTTGAGAAAAAAGGCGAAATTTTGACTTTATTCTTGAAATTGTATTTCAACATTATTCTCGACATTTCGACTTTTTTTCTCGACATTTCGACTTTTCTCTCGAAGTGCACAGTAAAATAAATTCTTCCCCTCTCAAATATTTTTTCTCCTGCCTGGCCCTAATACTCTTCCGTAAAAACCAGAGCTTAAAACAAGAATCTAAAACTACAAAAACCTGACTTGGAAAACACAGAGGAACAAACAGTACGGACCAGCAGGGAGCAGGGAAAGACAAGACCAGAAATACACAAGGGTTAACAGACACCGGTGCAGACGGGCAGATGGGAAACAGGAAAGTCAAACAACAACTCAAACTCAAAGACACGGGCTTCAAAATAAAACAGGAACTACCATAACATTTATGTGTTTTATGTTTTACGTTGTCCTGTTTGGTTCTTATTTTTCTTTCGCTTGTCCAGCACTTTGGTCAGCTGTTGTTTTTAAAGGGCTTTATAAGTAGGGTCGCCACCCGTCCCTTGAAATACGGAATTGTTACGTAATTGGGAATTAAAAGTTGCATTCCGTATTGAACCAATACGGACACATATTGTGCTCTTATTTATTGATGTCATAATATACAGGTGAAGGTCGGAATTTTAAATATATTGCAAAACTTCCTTCGTGGTAAATTCAACTAAAGGGGAAACTAATATATTATTTTCCATTACCATTTTCAAAGTGAGATATTTGTTATAATTTTGGTGATTATGGCTCAAGGTTTATGAAAAGCCCAAATAAAAAATCTCTATATTATGAAATCAATAAACAATTCAATCATCAAAATGATAACAAATAAAGGTTTAACACATCTTGCTTTGCATGTAATGAGACTATGTAATGTATTAGTTTCACCTTTTAAGTTGAATTATTGAAATAAATTAACTTTTACACCATATTCTAATTTTCCGACCTTCTTGGCTGATGTGGACGTACGTAGCATAAGAGGATATTTCAGTTGCTATATGGTTGGCTGTCTGTACAGTCATGCAAGTTCAATGCTATTAAAGCACTTTAAACTTTAAATCAAAGCATTTTGTTTTTTCATATAAAATAAACACCTTTTTTTGGCGCCTGCACTGCTGAAATCAGGGCATCCCTTATTTCTATTTCTGAAAGGTGGAAACCCTATTTATAAGTAAAGTTTTTTTTTATTTTTGATTTGATTAATTTTATTTTTGTACATGTAAAAAAAAAAGAAACAACACTTCATGAGAAGTTTAAGAAAATAACAACAAAACAAAACAAGGAATTTCCTCCTTTAAACTTGCTAACTTGATTTACTTGTGCCAAAAAAGAAGTAGGAAGAAGTGTAAACTTATTTAGTCCTACCCCCATTCACTGATCATTTAACCTGTATTTATAATTATTCACACACTGTACTCACACTGCTAAATAACAGTATTGTTATTATTATTATTATTATTACTATTATATACTATAATTATACTCACACACATACTTATACATGCATACATACATACCATAGTTGAATATTTCTATATATTTGTACACATATGCCCATATAAATATTTATATAAATATACTTATTTACACTATGTATATATATATATATATATATATATATATATATATATATATATATATATATATATATATATATATATATATATATATATATATATACATACACATACACATATATAATTAACTGCCCATTTCTGTACATAAATACAGATCTACCCATTCACCCAATAGTGTTATATTCAGGCCCCTAAAAGCCGCTAAACCCCTTCCTCTTTGTACCTCGTGAGAATCGTGTTTTTATATTTGTTTTTAAACTGGTTAATGTTTGGACATTGTTTTAATTCTGAATCCATTCTGTTCCATAGTTGAACTTGAACTTGTGGTCCTCCGCAGGTGGAGCTACCACACGGAGAAGGAGGTGAAAGGTTCGTCGTACTGGGGCCTGCTGACGACCTACAGCGGAGCGGGGTACTACCAGGACCTGAACCGGACCAGGGAGGAGAGTGCCGACGTGCTGAAGGAGCTGATGGAAAACCTGTGGCTGGGCCGAGGAACCCGGGCCGTCTTCATCGACTTCTCCACCTACAACGCAAACATCAACATGTTCTGCGTCATCAGGTGAGTGAGGATACTCGCCGGCAGCAGCTTCCGCTCGTTGGTCCTCCGGCACCGCTCGACCTGTGTGACCCGCAATCTTCCAGGGCCCGGATTCACCAATATGTTCTTAAGAACGATCTTAAGAAACCTCTTAAGATCTAAAATTAAGAAGTTCATAAGAAAGTTCTTAAGGGCAATTCCTCAATATTTTCTTAAGAACCGTCTTAAGAACTGTCACTTCTTACGAAGTTCTTATTTTTCCTTTTTATTTTTTAACTTCTTAAAATAAAAATACTATTGGGGAAAATTACTAATAATTAACTACCACGCTAACTAACATGCTAACAAACAGTTAACAGGCTCTTTGTGTAATTAATTACAAAGTATATCCTCAAACTATGACCTACTAGTCTAAACTTGTCTAAAATGTGTTGAAAAAGGTTTATATTAGAGTTTTATTATTATTATTATTACTACTATTATTACTATTATTATTATTAATATTATTATTATTATTATTATTATTATTATTATTATTATTACCTTTTCACAGAAGAAATTTTAAGACATGTCAAGGTTGTCTTAAAGTTGAGAAAGAAGTTAAGAACAAATTTGAGAACTTTTATTTCAAGAATACCATTTATTCTCAAGTTTTTTCTTAAGAAGAAACTTAAGAACAAATTTGAGAAAATACTTAAGAACTTTTTTGGAGAATATGACTTCTTCTCTTTTTTCTTCTTCTGAACTTAAGAAAAAAATGACACTTAAGAAGATTTTTTTTCTTAAGAATGTTTTGTGAATCCGGTCCCAGGTTGGTGGTTGAATTCCCGGCGACTGGTGGAGCGATCCCGTCCTACCAGATCCGGACGGTTCGACTGATCCGCTACATCAGCCCCTGGGACTACTTCATCCTGGCCTGCGAGATGATCTTCTGCCTTTTCATCCTGTACTACATTGTTGAGGAGATTCTCGAGCTGCGGATCCACAAGTTTTCCTACTTGAAAAGCATCTGGAACATCCTGGACATCTTAGTCATTCTGGTATTTAAAGAGCATCGTCACGCCGCTGCTCGTTTGTCTTTTTGATTTGATTTGATTTGATTTTTATTTGTCTCAAACATGCACAAGCATAAAAACAAACTGTATATATAATAATATTTAAAAAAATAGCACATTGCGATGAAGTGCAAGTTTGAGAAGGAGCTGAAGGAAGCAAAGCTTATCAAGTTCAGCCCCGCCTTACATTGTCATATAGTATTTAATACAATTATATATATAATATATATATATATATGTACAACAAACATATATAAACACATACTGTACATACACACCTATACATATACAAATCCATACACACATACCTACATACATACACGCACACACACAAATACATACAAATTTAAATTCCATAAGAATATTCCATAAATCAATGCAATCTTAAAAATTCAGAAAATGTAACTTTATATGAATGAATATAAATAAAACCCACATTACAAACATGCTAACTAAATAAAATGAATAATAAGATTAGCTGTCCAGTTTTCTGTAGCTGGCCAAGAGAGTTTGTTTATACTTATTTTTAAATGATAATATATATATACAAGTTTATTGTATTTTTTAAATAAGTGTATTGTTGTTCTTGCTCTTCAGTGATGTTTTCTTTTGCAGCTCGCCCTCGTTGCCATCATCTTCAACATCTTCAGAACCATCAAAGTGGACAAGCTGCTTGGAAAACTGCTGCAAAATCCGGACATCTATCCCGACTTTGAGTTTCTGGCGTTCTGGCAAATGCAGTACAACAACATGAACGCGGTGAACCTCTTCTTCGCCTGGATCAAGGTACCGGTCGTGTCTTTCAGGGCGATGCAGCAGAGGTGTCAAAAGTGTTCACATTCATTACTCAGGTAGAAGTATAGATACTAGAGGTTAAAAATACTCCTGTAGAAGTTGAAGTATCAACTCAAGTTTTTTACTCAAGTAAAAGTATAAAAGTACTGGTTTAAAAACTACTTAAAGTATAAAAGTAAAAGTAATGTAAGGGGGAAAAAAGCCATTAAGGACAAAAGCCATTGAAAATGAATGATCTTAGTATAATGCAAATATATTAAAGAACCATATATGTGTACTATTGAGCATTAACATGTGTTTCAGAGAGCAGGAGATATGATGACTAGTTGCCTATAAGTATTGTAATGGTGCAAAAAGTCAAACTTCGAGGCATGTTATCATTTATCCTAACCTTTATTGGAATGTACATCCAAGTTTAGTTGCAGGAATCTGAGGGAACGGATGTAGGAACAAAACTGGACAAGAACATCTGAAACAACCACAACCAAATTCACTCTATCCGGATGGAGCAATTTAACTGGATAGTTTTTTTTAAAGGCCGAAATGAAATAGAGTAACGAGGCTGTTTTTAAAATGTAAGGAGTAAAAAGTACAGATAATTGCGTGAAAAAGTAAGGAGTAAAAGTAAAAAGTCGTCTGAAAAATAATTACTCCAGTGAAGTATAGATAACCAACATTTCTACTTAGATAACGAAGTATTTGTACTTTGTTACTTGATACCTCTGCACCTGAGGTCGTAAGGTCACGCCGCTTCCCTCTCACCTCTGCAGATCTTCAAGTACATCAGCTTCAACAAGACCATGACGCAGCTCTCCACCACGCTGGGCCGCTGCGCCAAAGACATCCTGGGGTTCGCCATCATGTTCTTCATCGTCTTCTTCGCCTACGCCCAGCTGGGATATTTACTCTTCGGGACGGAGGTTGAATCTTTCAGCACCTTCGTGAAGTGCATGTAAGCGGCGCTGACGACTGCAACAGGAAGTGTTTATTGTTTATTGTTTATTGGATTCCCATTAGTTGTCACCATGGTGACGACTATTCTTCCTGGGGTCCCTAAAAAGCAATACAAATAACAGTTCCTATACAGTGTTCCCAAAATAGAAATCATAAAAAATACAAAATAAAATAAAAACAAGCAATTAGATTATTCCTATAATAATAATCTCTGTACAAGTTTAACCTAAAAATACAAAATAAGGCACTCTGCAGCTTTAAAGACATCAGTCAACTGAATTTAACCTAATTTCTTTACTCAAAACAGCTTTTTTCAATTCCCTTTTAAATCCTGATTTCTTACACTTGAGTATGAGGCAGTACGGAAGTCCATTCCAGTAAACAATAGCTCTGTACAATACAGTTCTTTTCAGTGCATTTATCCTTGGTCTAGGTCCGGGGTCGGCAAACCGCGGCTCTAGAGCCGCATGCGGCTCTTTAGCGCCGCCCTAGTGGCTCCTGGAGCTTTTTCAAAAATGTTTGAAAATGGAAATCGATGGGGAAGGGAAAGACATTTTTTGTTTTAATATGGTTTCTGTAGGAGGAGAAACATGACAAAAACATTCTTAACGTTTTCCAATGCTGTAAAAATGTGTAGAATAAATATTACATTTCAACATTTCTTTTAACGAAGATTTGTACGGAAGAGTATTAGGCCATGCAGGAGAAAAAATATTTGAGAGGGGAAGATTTGTTTTTTTTATTGTGCACTTCGAGAAAAAAGTCAAAATGATAAAGAAAAAGTTGAAATGTTGCGAAAAAAGTTGAAATGTCGAGAAAAAAGTTTAAATTTCGAGAAAAAAGTCGAAATGATGAGAAAAAAGTTTAAATTTGAAGATTAATGTTGAAATACAATTTTGAGAAAAAAAACGAAATGTCGAGAAAAAAGTTGAAATGTCGACAATGTTCAAGTACGATTTCGAGAAAAAAGTTGAAATGTTGAAGAAAAAAGTCAAAATTTCGTGAATAAATTTGAAATATTGCGAAAAAAGGCGAAATTTCAACTTTATTCTTGAAATTGTATTTCAACATTAATCTCGACATTTCGACTTTTGTCTTGAAGTGTAAAATAAATAAAAAAATATTCCCCTCTCTAATATTTTTTCTCCTGCATGGCCCTAAATACTCTTCCGTAGAGGATTCGACGTTTCTTGGAGCGAATCATTTGCATTCATTGCCTGAATGTTTGCTCTGTAGCGAGAAGTTGTACGATAACAAAAAGAGTCATGTGGAAAGACATTTGCATGCTACATTTACAGCTGAGTACCCAGTTATAACTAATATAAAAACATGCAGCATGTGTTGCCTTCATTCTAAGGTTTATACAAGACTTTTCATTTTTTGCGGCTCCAGACATATTAGTTTTTTGTGTTTTTGGTCCAATATGGCTCTTGCAACATTTTGGGTTGCCGACCGCTGATCTAGGTAGTCTGAAACGACAGCTTAAGGCCTGTCTGGTATCATAATCATGCGTGATCTTGATCGGTACTAATAGAGAAAACAGGCTACTGGGTTTACGCAAAGTACAAATATTATTCAAATACAAAATAAGGCTGCATGCCAATCTCTCCTCTCGCTGGGTTTGAGCATCACTTAACCTTCCTCCAACGTTTTTTCCCCCTGCAGCTTCACACAGTTCAGGATCATCCTCGGAGACTTCGACTACGACGCCATCGACCGCGCCAACAGAGTCCTCGGGCCCATCTACTTCGTCACCTACGTGTTTTTTGTCTTCTTCGTGCTCCTGGTAAGTGCTGCACTAATATGTTTGATTTTCAAAGGCTGATCAATCTGAGGCATCACTCTTTCCTGCAGAACATGTTCCTGGCCATTATAAATGACACATATTCAGTGGTTAAGGAGGAACTGTCGTCCCAGAAAGACGAGCTGCAGTTTACTGACATCATCAAACAGGTAAAAGTCCATTTAAAGTAAGAATAAATATTTCACAAGGCTTAGAAATGACAGTTTGTTTTCTCTCCCTATGATTCAGAGCTACATGAAGACATTCACGAGGCTGAAACTCAAAAAGGAGAAAATATCGGATGTTCAGAAGGCTCTGCAGTCGGGATCCAAAGAGATCGAGTTCAAGGACTTCAGAGAAACTCTTAAAGAGTAAGAGGCCTGATCTGAAGAGAAGGAACATGTGATAACTCGGGTGTTGAACACGACCCTCACCACTCTGACGGTTTTGCAGGATGGGACATGCTGACCATGAAATATCTGCTGCCTTCTCACAGTTTGACCAAGACGGGAACCAAATTCTCGATGCCGACGAACAAGAGAGGATGAAAATCGAGCTGGAAGAAAAAAGGGTTTGTGATTCCCCTAACTTAAAAGATACCAGATTTGTTGTTTTACTTCTTTGGTTTAAACAGAAATAAACAAGTTGATGTGTTTCTGTCAGGATGCTCTTAACGCTGAGCTCAACAACCTCGGGGAGAATTATCAGACGGACAAACCCGTCACATCCAAGGAGCCCAAGAGCCCGACCTTTGTTGACCAGGATCAGTTTCTAGGGTGGGCAGACCTCCAAACAGGACATTTTGGTGTAATTTCAAAACAATACTAACCTTATTTTAAAACCATCACCTCTCTTTTACATCACAGTCTGTCCAGACAGGTTGTCAGCATTGAAGCTTGTGTAGAAAACATCACATCCAGGATCAAGCTGATTATGCACAAACTTGCACTACAAGAAAAGGCTGCTGGAAATAAACTGGCAGAGAAACCGTCTGCAGCCTGGGAGGATGTAAGTATGACCAGTACTGGAGTTGTAAAAAAGAATCAGGGGGGATGGTGGACTTGATCATATGGGGACAGATAATTTGTGCTGATTACAAATAATATAATATATTACAAATAATAGCACTGACCAAAACAGCTGCAGAAATACTGCAGGAATGACATAGCAGCAGTTAAATGCAGCCTTCTGTAAGCTTTAAATATCCACTCGGCTTACATCAAATACATCAAAACACAACAATAAAAAACACTTTTCTGAACTTATCAATATGACTCTGTCCTTCACAGGATAAGTAAAATGGATCACTGCAAAAACTCAAAATCTTAACAAGAATATTTGTCTTATTTCTAGTTAAAATGTCTCATTTTAGTAAAAAAATCTCATTACACTTAAAACAAGACTCGTCACTGGAAAGAACAACAATTTTCACCTGTTTCAAGTAGATTTTCACTTAAAATAAGTAGAAACATCTGCCATTTGCTTGTAATAAGAAGATAAATCTTGTCCCACTGGCAGATTTTTCTACTTATTTCAAGTGAAAATTTACTTGAAACACGTGAAAATTGTCAAATAAGTTATTTTTCTGGTGATGACTCTAAATGTTGAAATAGCAGTAAAACCACATTCATTGATGAAATGACATAAGGGATGGAAAGGGGGGATGGCAGTTTTACAGGGGGATGATTTGGACTGTTTTTATTTCAGGGGGGGATGCCATCCACCCTCATCCCCTCAACTCCTGTACTGAGTATGACAGATCATTAGTTCAGAACACGCCAGCGGGACATACAACCGTCTCATAACTCGCTTCTTTTTATCTCTTCAAATGCAGAATGACCTGCTTTCGATGAACCCTGTGAGTGATGGATCTGCCTCCGGCGGCCGCATCCTGGTTTGTGTTGACAGAGCAACAAAGCCCGAAATGCCGCCCAGAAAACCAGCGCTCCGCTACAACTCTGCATACAACTCTCACATGTGATTAACCTGCAAGAAACCGCCACGGATCGTCTTCAGATCAGCTCACACCCCCATATTTCACATTGAAACCATCTTCTTCCTTCATCTTTTTGCTTTAGGGGGTCACCACAGCAGATCACCTGTTTCCATCTTTCCCTGTCATCTGTATCTTCCAACCAGCTGCATCTCCATCTCCATCGTCCTTCCTGCCATTATATTCACTTCCTCTTTGCGTCTTTTAACCATCTCATTTCATTTCATCTCAACGTCCTGTGTTCAGTACTCGAGTTGTAAATAAAATCAGGGGGGATGGTGGATTTTATCATATGGGGACAGATAATTTGTGCTGATTACAAATAATATAATATATTACTAATAATAGCAGTGACCAAAACACCTGCAGAAATACTGCAGGAATGACATAGCAGCAGTTAAATGCAGCCTTCTGTAAGCTTTAAATATCCACTGGGCTTACATCAAATACATCAAAACACAACAATAAAAAACACTTTTCTGAACTTATCAATATGACTCTGTCCTTCACAGGATAAGTAAAATGGATCACTGCAAAAACTCAAAATCTTAACAAGAATATTTGTCTTATTTCTAGTTAAAATGTCTAATTTTAGTAAAAAAATCTCATTATACTTAAAACAAGACTCATCACTGGAAAAAACAACAATTTTCCCCTGTTTCAAGTAGATTTTCACTTGAAATAAGTAGAAAAATCTGCCAGCAAAACAAGATTGTTTTGCTTGTAATAAGAAGTTAAATCCCACTGGCAGATTTTCCTACTTATTTCAAGTGAAAATTTACTTGAAACAGGTGAAATTTGTCAAATAAGTTATGTTTCTGGTGATGACTCAAAATGTTGAAATAGCAGTAAAACCTAATAATAAAATAAGGGATGGAAAGGGGGGGTGGCCGTTTTACAGGGGGGATGATTTTGACCGTATTTATTTCAGGGGGGGATGCCATCCCCCCTCATCTCCAGTACTGCCTGTGTTCCTCAGATGTGGTTGTTTTTCATCTCATCCATCCTCATCACTCTTGAAAAGAAAAGAAAAACCTCAACATCTTTTTCTCTGGCACCTCCAGCTCTGCCTCCCGTCTCTTGGTCGGTGCCGTCATCTTCACAGCACGGAGAAGGTCTGGTCTCCCCAGCGTCTTGTAAATATTTACCTTCATCTTTGCTGCTCTTCTTCTATCCCAGATAACTCTCTAGTCTCACTACAAACCACAATGCCATCCACAAACGTCCTGGTCCGTGGCGACTCCTGTCAGGCCTCATCCATCACACTATCCATCACCACGGTAACCGAGAAGAGGCTGAGTCGACGTGACCGTCACCTAAAAGCCACCTGTTAGGTCTCCTGCACAAGTAATATGTTTCCAGCTTTCTTCTGCCATTTCAGACTTTCCTCAGTTCCTGTCGTACACTTTCTTCCACTTCTAAATCTGCAGGCACGGCGCCTCTGACTATCCCTGTACTTCTCCGCCTCTGTAGCGCTCGTACAGGCAAACAGCCGTATCGTATCCCACGTCTGGAAACAACTATACAGGACTGTCTCAGAAAATTAGAATATTGTGATAAAGTTCTTTATTTTCTGTAATACAATTAAAAAAACAAAAATGTTATACATTCTGGATTCATTACAAATTAACTGAAATATTGCAAGCCTTTTATTATTTTAATAAATAATGTAAGCCATGATCAGCAATATTAAAATAATAAAAGACTTGCAATATTTCAGTTGATTTGTAATGAATCCAGAATGTATGACATTTTTGTTTTTGTAATTGCATTACAGAAAATCACAATATTCTAATTTTCTGAAACAGTCCTGTAAATCAACTTCAAAAAATGTCAACCTTTTCAAATTAAGCGTCTTTCATAGAAATGTGTAAATTCTGTATAAATGTTTTTGAAAAGCTTTTGCTTACTAGACGCCTGACTGCCTCAGATTTATTTATGACTACTATGTTGTGAGATCCAAATGTAAATCTATGTATTAGTACTGTAATATATATATATATATATATATATATATATATATATATATATATATATAAACATATATCAGTAGGTAAGACAAATTACCCAATATAAACTAATATGCAATGCATAAGCACCTGACGTACACGTGTCGCTTTGCTTTAGTCATTTAATATTGACGAATGTTCTTTCACAGCTGATCAAAAGCTGCTGCCTCAGAACTAGATTGTATTTCAGTGAAATCCATCAGTGGTTATTGATCAGTCCTGACCTGCCAGATCTCTCTGAACAGTGCTGACAGCTCTTGGCTTTAACATTAAATTATTTCACTTAATGAGAAATAACTATGTTCTGATTAGACAAGATTTCTTTAAGTTTTATGTGAAACAGGATAGAGATGTTTCAGAACACCATACTGCCTTGTGTATCTTACATGTTAAATGTCATGTGTGTCGTGTCTCCTAGATGTACCAGACCACTTATTAACTAATAAACGTAATGAACAACGAGGTACAAATGTTTCTTTATTTGAAGGTACTTGAGTTTTTTTTTCTCCATGAAATGGAAAACTGCTTTCATCATGTATTATTAAACAGCACTTATGTTGTTCAAATTATGACATAAAAGCAAATTGCCATTACATTCAATATTTTAAGCAACATGTCACAAACGTGCAGTTCAGGCCGACACATCATCTGCTTCCTGCTACACTCCGATAATGGCACACACACGTAAAAATGGGGAAATATAGTTGGGGGGGGAAGGGAAAAAAAAAAAAAAAAGAAAGAAAAAAGGAGCTTCTTTAAATAACTCAAAGGTTTGACTTTACTAACCAATCTTATAAGGCTTGCTCATAAATTATATTGCTGAAATTCAATTATGGAATTTAACTTCATAACAATCTACCTACAGTATGTACATCAAGTGTCACGTAGGTTCAGGATCATAGTTTATATTTACACTCAAACATGACCCAAACTCATTTCTTGAACACTCCCTGCTTCAAACAAAAAAAAAGAAAAAAAAAGGAGGAAATCTTGCTCTACAAATGGAGGGAGAGTTTTCCAGGTGTGTATAACACTGTACAGGATGGCACATACATAAATAAAACCCAAATGGCAGGATTTATTTAAGAAATCCTCTAGTCACAATTAACCAGTCGCATCTTTTTTTTTTTTTTTTTATAATTTTTTCCTGTGAATTAAGATAATGTTAAATTTGAAAATGAATGTACTAAAAAGGTGTGACAAACGTTAACTGCCCTTTTACCAATTAAAACTCTATATTCTATGTATCTTAATAAAAAACGAAACGGTGCCACGAGTACGGGCTGGTTTTGAGTCAAAATTAAGTTGGAGATTGTTAAGCAAACCAGATAACGACTTGAGAGTGACGTCAATCTAGCCGAGGTTAGCGAGGAGGAAGAAGAAGCAAAACACTTAAAAATCAAGTCTTCCTCGGAGAAACCAGCTTCAGAATCAGCAGTTTACCTTCACCAAGTCTGGAGGCTCAGCAGTTTTTACATTTTCAGCTACATCAAGGTGTAAACTAAAATCCATCAAAGTCCAAAAGTGACCTGCGTATTAATGTTCTCTAAAAAAACAAAACAAAAAAAACAACCCAACAACAACCAACCAAACAAAAAAAAAAAGAAAAATTCTAGTAGATTTTTGCTTTTAGAGCAGTGTAGGTGTAATTTCTCTGTATGAAACGTTTATCTAGGATATACCACACTCCACTTAAATCTTCTGTAAAGTCATGATTGCTTGTATAAACGGTTTCTTCACGTATATACTGTAAAGAGAGACCTCCGTTTTAGGGCCTCTATCCACAAAGCATTTTTGCATTTGTCACAGTACAACTAGCGTGTAGCTTGAGTATGAACTAGAGGTTCAGACCAACGTCAGCCATGTAGCCCGTTAACCTGGCCAGCCGTCCCCATTCTGTCTCTCTCCGGTACAAAAGAATTAAGTGTAATTCCTCTAGATTTGGCTTTGAATCCAGGGGCAGTACCAAGAGACTCAGAAGAAACCACTGACTGGCCAGACAACCAACGACACAAATGAAGCATAAGACAGGCTGACGGACAACCAGACAAGTATCGACATCCAAAATGGCGTGGAGTAGAAACACTGGTGGTTGTTGTCGTTTTTTGCAGTAAAAGTCATTCTGCAGCCGCCTTGGTTGTTTTGATTAGTGGCACCTGGACACTCGTGTATAAACTCCTGCATAAACCTGCCCTGCTGCAGTCGGGTTAGGACATTTGCATGAGAGTTGTGGCTGGCCAGGGCAGTGGCTCAGTAGAGCTCAGACTGATCAGACTGACCGGTGCACTCCTGCGACCACACAAACCCACCAGAGGTTTGCTCTGTTTTGTAGAAAACTGAAAATGCCCTAGCATGACCAGTAAAGACACATTAACATCATTTTTAAAAACACATCGGCAGCCTCCGACAGCAGATGCTGCTAATGTCTGATCATTCGCTGCTAATGCCAGGGAATTTGAGGTTTCCAAGGATTTTAATCCTCGTCATATTCCAGTTAGCTGTTGGAGTAACACGATGGCTTTTATGTGCTTTCAGGTCTGTAAAACGGCTTGGCTGTTCTTTGTGCATTTATTTTGTATTTTTTTTAACCTGAAGGTTTGAATATGAGTCTTTTGGTTTTAAATAATAAGAAAAAATCTAATTTGTCAACTTGTCAATGTGTGATTAGGCAAAGATCACCATGCATACACGTGGGACCTTTATTAGGATTTAAATCCTTTTGTAAATGAGGTACGGTGTCACAGGGCCAAGCATTCAAAATATTGATATATAATTAACTAATTCGACGATGATGGGTAGTTTAGTTTTTCTTTTAGAAGTCTGAGAGCACTTTACTTTAAACATTATGACGTGTCACCAAATAAAGTTAATGGTTCCGGTTCTAATGGATTATAACACAACAGTTAAACTGGTTGCTTAGGAGCAGCTATTCTCTTCAAAGGCTTTGTGAATACGGCCCTTGCTCTCCCGTTACCATAAAGCTGTCCAGATCAAAGAGTGCTGTGTTCCCTTGTCGTTACTCTCGGGCCATCCTACTGAGTTTGATAGCCACCCATGCTGAAATTGGCCATGTTGGATGTGAATGCAGCCGGAGCGGCAGCTGCCTGAGTGGATGGAGATCCAAAGCCGCCCATCCAGGCTGACGACTGGGACTGCCTGCAAGACATGAGTTAGTGGGTCACATGTCAATAATGTAAGAGTGACAAGAGTGGTTGAGTTAACAATTCACACTTAATTCTAAGTTGAATAGATGATACGGTGTAAAACTCACTCTACTCCGAATCCCTGCTGATTCCACGTCTGGCCGTACACGCTGTACGAAGGAACCTGCCACCCATTGGTCACATACTGGCCGTACTGCTGTTGGGGATTCCCATAAACTTGGTTCCATTGGCCCCACTGACTGTAGTCAAACTAAGTGGCATTAAAGGAAAAGAAGAACATTATTATCTAAAATACGCCCATCAGATCTTACATCCATGTTCAAGAGAAGTAATATGACACAAATGTATTTCTTTCACATAAGAAGCTGGAATATCTCCAAAACCTTATGAATGAAGAATTGACCAAGGTGGACTCCTGGTTTAAATGCAATAGATTATCTTTAAATATTACTAAAACTAACTATGTTTTGTTTCGCTCAAATAGAAACCGAAGTAATATTGAACATATACAAATAGTGATAAATGGTAGAGCTATCGAGAGGGTAGAATTTATTAAATTTTTGGGAATATATGTGGATGAATTTTTAAACTTTAGGAAACATATTGATGAATTATGAAAGAAATGATCTAAATATGTTGGCTTATTTTATAGATTGAGACATTTTCTTCCTCTTGAAGCTCTCCTAACGCTGTACCGGTCTCTATTTGAGCCTCATTTAAATTATTGTAATGTTTTATGGTGTAAGACAAGAGTTTGTTTTGTTGACAAACTACAGATTTTACAAAAGAAAGTGATTCGAGTTATATCATGGAGCAAATGTAATGCTCCCTCTGATCCTCTTTTTTATGGATATAAGCTTCTGAAACTTACTGAGTGTAACATTTTCCACAATGCCTGTGTAATGTATAATGTAGTGTTTAGACTTAATGACAGACTCTGTCATCTCATCCCCATTTATGCTCCCACTCATGAACTCACCACAAGGAGAAAACGACTTTTAAAGGGAAAGAAAAGGAAACTGAAATGTACAAGTTTCAGTGTAACCTGCAAAGGTCCAAAAATTTGGAATGAGATTGATAGTGCTATAAGAGTCTGGATCTCTCTCAATTTTAAAAAAAGACAAACAAAAATTGTTATCAAATTATGTCTCTTATTAAATTTTTTATGTACCAATACCTGATGCATTATTTTTATAAGAATATATTTGTATCTAGGAAATCTGAGGTCTCAGGTTTTTTTTTAATTTAAGTTATAAGGTTATTATACTGTATGTATATGTATTATATGTGTAATTTATAGTTGTTCTGCTGTGTGACTGGGCCCCTATTCATAAGCTACAGTAGCTTCTGGGGAGTCCCATTTTACAAACCCCTATTGATTATTATCTGTATTTGTGTTTTTTAATTATTTGTAAATAAACTCTAAACTAAACTAATAGATAATATAAACATTGCATGAAAATGTGACAAAAATGTTTTCTTCTTGTTCAAAGCTCCACTCCCAACACCACAGGAAGTTAACCAAGTTGGTATGATCAAATTTTGTCTCAAGTGAAAAATACACTTTGTTAGGCACATAAGGCTCTTGTGATTGGTTAAGAATAATCTAACAACTCTAACAAAAACTGACTGGAAGAAATGTCAGACTAAAGTTGATGACTGTCAGCTTGTTCGACCCAATTCCCTTATATTTCACAAAATCCTATCCCTTTTGCCATGTTGGTGGTGTTCTCTACCTGCTGTGGACTTTTTGCCATGTCAGTGGACTCTTTGCCCCAGTAGCACTTGACTGTGTGGCCCTCGATGGTTGTACCATTGACTGAAACAATGGCATGTGCAGCACTGTCATGGGAGGAAAACCTTAAAAGGAAAAGGAAAAACAGATTAAAAGTCTGATTTTCTGTCAGAAAATAAAGAACGCTAAAACACAGATCAGTGAGGCATCGTAAACTGTAACAGTAAACATTGCTCAACATGGATGAGATATTAATTTGTATAAAACAGCCTCCCAGTGTGTTCATGTTGACATCTAGAGGATGAATGCTGCAATGGACTCAAGACAATACCTGATGAAAGAATATCCTTTTTCTGGGAAAACCCTGACTTCCATTATTTGACCAAACGGCGAGAAGGTCTGTCGCATTAAGTGTTCTGAAGGAATAAGACAGAGAACAGGGGTTTAATCTGTGAAGGTAATAACTGTGAGGGAGTAAAAGTGCTACTTTAAGGAGATCACACTGTGAAACGTGCCTGATAGTCCGGTCTGGATCCCACCGCAGTACACCGTACAGTTCTGTGGACTGGACTGACTCAGGACGTCATCAAACCTCAGCTGCTTTGAGCTATCTGAGAAAAGAACAAACAGCACACTGGTTTAGCATGCAGTCAAATACATATACACGGTTTTACATGCTGATTAGGGGTGTAACGATACACTAATCTCACGATATACGAAATTAATTCCATATTATTGTAGTATTTTTTTAACAACCTTGAATGAGGAACATATGACACAATAGTTTCTCTCATGTATGATTTGCCTTTTTTCTTTTCCAGAAATTTAACAACTAAAATTAAATAAAAGTAAATAAATACATACAATTTTACATCATAAAAAAAGATTGATTCATGCTCACCTTATAAGTGTAAAAGGAGATTTATTTTTGTTAAGAAGGTTATTTTGGTAATTCAAGGTTCATTATTTTATAAATATATTCTTTATATTCTGATGTAAATCAGGGACTATAATGACACTAGTCAGTTTATCTGTAGTGATTAGTCTGTTTTAGATTGGGCGGAGTGATACAGCACTAGCTGCTGTGTTGATGTTCTAAAATCCTACACTGTTGAGGGACATTAAAGTACACTGGAACTCAGCAGAAGTTCTCCCCGTGTTTATCCTACTCACGACCCGAAAAAGGTTTAATTTACCGTAATAAGGTAAGGCTTAACTCTACACCAGCCTTACATAAGTAAAAGTTCAGAGCTCAAAACCCTGCAAGAGCCCCGGGACCAAAACGGTACTAGTTTCTTCTGAGCGGAGTAAGATTTTGGTCCGCGGGTCGAGGCGCGGTCGGATGCGCGTTACTCGTCAACACAATAGATTAATATTAATAACCCAATATCGCGATACAGTTTGTCACCTCCACGACACGTTTTTGTATCGCAAAATTTCGTGGCACGATATATTGTTACACCCCTAATGCTGATAATTAAATCAATTCCAAAATTGTAATTTACGAGATCTATATGAGGAATCAATCATCAAAAACTGAGAGTAAAGACTGGTCTAGCAGGATAGCTTCCTTTCTTCTGTGATTCTCATAAAATTGTTCACGGTAGTCTTACAGAAATGACATCCTTTTTTACATTAGAGGCAAAATTAGCTTACTTATCATAATAATCATATGAACTACTTTTGAAGACCGAATCTCTACCAATACTCACTGTCCAGAACACTTTTAGGAGCCGGGGGTTTACGCGTTGCCCAGTTAGTCCTGATCTGGCGTCCTCCGAGCCACTGACCCGCCATGTGGATTATGGCGTTTTCAGCATCCTGTAAACCCAAATCGAACACAGTTACCCTTCTGAGTTGGAAAAGCACATTTAACACTCTTGTGGCCATAATCACTAGAATGGATATTTAATCTTGCCATGATGTTGCTAGTTTACTTTCGTCGTAACTAAACTTTTATGCACAAATAATTCTATTTTCATTCTTCTAAAAGCCTTTAAATAGAATAATAAAGAATTTTACACAACCTCCGGTCTGTTTTCTTGCACTAAAGCCTTACCAGTTTGTTGTAGAAGGACACAAATCCATACCCCTTTGATTTGCCGGTCGTCATGTCCTTCACAACGCGTGCATCACTAGGAGGAAATGTGAAAACAATTTCAGCACGCTTCGTAATTGACATCTTCAAATTAAAAGGAACCACGCAAAAACACACTAAACTGTGAATGCTCATTTCTGTCGTACATTAAGGTATGTTAGCTAACATGGCCTTGTACTGAGCACTGACTCGATACATAACTTCAAAGCAACACTTGAAAACGAAACGAAACGGAAATACAAATACATGCAGCCTACAGTACTGTTTTAACTATTTCAGATGTATTAATGGATCTTTACCAGTAGAGCACCATTTTTTGCTCAATCCTCACAACAGTAGGCTAGTGATTAATATTCACAAAGGAACGAATATGGATTACCATGCATTCTTAAAATCTGCTGTGGGTGCTCTTCCTATAGATAGAAATATATAGAAAATATCAGAAGAGAAAAAAGGAATTAAATGGCATACATGGCCTGTTAACAGATTTCTTTATTATTCCAGGTCAATTCTTTACCACCAAAATGGAGTATGGAGTTTGGGGAGCTGTAAATTTTGAGAAATTGACATTTTCAGAAATTTTGGAAAGAGGGATCATTGCACTACAAACAACACTACGCAAATCAAAATGAGACAATTTAAAACATGGATTTAGAGGAATACACTGAATATTGGAGTTTGTTAATCTAAGCTATATCATGTTAATACATGGTATCTACAAATGAAGACATGGAAAAAATGGAATAAATAGAGAAAAAAACTACATCTGAGTCTCCAGAGTGCACAGTTCCTTGCTGTTAGCCTTCAAGCTCCTGTCCAATCCTATGAGCATTTCTGTAAAATAACCAAAGTGCTATTACTTCACTGAGATGCACAACTAAAAGCGGTTCAGGTTCATACACACAGCTTACATGTTGTTGACAGACTGCACAGTTTACTTACCACACCCTACATGTGCATATAAAAGCATGAAAGGGGCTACAAATGACATCTGAGTCATAGAATGATGCAAAACCAAATGCAACTTCACTGGAATTGTGTTGACACTTGAATATTTGACAAGATGTTGTTCAAATATTTAAGCATTTAAAGAAAAAGAAAACAAAATATATAGTAAAAAGGTATCATGGAAGTAAAAGGTATCCCTATCATAATACTTCACATTAGGTTTCTCCATCATCAACTATGTTTACATGTATGGATTTAGGGTGTTTTGTGACAAAAAAGCCTTTTAAGATGAAGAAACATTGAATTTTCTAAACACTTAAAATTCTGAAGAATTAAAAAAAATATATTCTGGATAACAGATAACCTTAAATTCAATTCTTAAGCCACCTTCCCAGTAGAATAAAAGAAAACTGACATTTAATATCTGGATGACTATTATCCATTTTCAAAAAAGGTACAGGCACCAACTGCCCCTCTCCCCACACCCAGGGCCTCTCCATGCAAACGAGAGGTTCTTCTTGGACTTCACTGGAGAACATTTGCCCCCTCTTGTAAAATCTGAAACTGAACTCTGCTAACTTCAACCAATCTGACTTGTGAAAGCTTTGGGAGTGAAGACCAGGGTATGTTCATACCCTAATTTTATGCATGTAAACATGGTCATGTGATGGTTATGTCAGAAACTAAGATTACCTTATATATAGTACCTTAACATTACCTGACATAAGAGAAATCATAACAGTAATAGTGAAGCATTATTTGCAATATATGCAGTTACGCCCATGAAAATAAATCACTTCCACAGACAATAAAACTTACGAGAGTTTCCCAAAAGGAGCAAATGCAGCCTTGACATCTTCAGTGGAAATCTCTGGGTTCAAATCACCCACAAAAACATGAAAGTGATCTAAAACCAAACAAAACACCATATATGATTGTCTTATAAAGCTTCATCTCAGAAATTTTAATAAAAAATTAAGGATCACTCACTGGATGTGTCTTTCTTCTGGCTACTTGGGGTGGTCGCCCAATTCACTTTAACTTCCTGTTAAAAAAAAAACGAACAAACAATTTGCATTGAAAATTTTAACAACGAAGGAGAAACATGAAAGTAATTTTAAGCAGTCATTTCAATCTTCTTACCTTTCCTAATATCTTCCTCCCATTCATGGCTGCGAGGGTTGCGGCAGCATCTCTGTGCTCAAAAAACTCCACAAAGCAGTACGGGTCGGTGCTTGTATGCTGCACGACAAGACAGAAAACAGAATTAAAAAAAGGCTGATTTTGTAAATGTTAGTCATACTTCAGGTTCAAAGCGCTCACATTGCGGGGGTACAGACATTAGTCGCACATATCCGCGATACATACCTCTGTGATCATTTTACAACTTTTGCAGGGTCCAATTTGGGTGAAGAGTTGTAAAATCAAAATCTCTGTTACGTCCCTGGAGAGGTTTCCCACATACCTGGAGGAGATAGAGTGTTAAAATGAGGCAGTCACAGTATGACTAAATAATAGTCCAACATTGTGAATTTATGACATCTGATTTCTTTAGATTACGAGATGGTTTTTGACCATACCTGTCAAGTTTTGGATTTAAAAATAAGGGAAATTTTCCGCCGCTGTCCCACCAGACCCAACCAAATATTAGCTGTTTTTTTTCTTTGACTATTTTATTGATGTGTATAAAAAGGAAAACGACATTTATATGTGGCACAAAGGCTATTGTGCCTCTGATGTTTTCTTGTGGGTTACTTGCTGATTTAGTACGAGTCCATTACATACCTGTTAAGTTTTGGATTTAAAAAAAAGGGAAAATTTCCACCAAGTGCTGTCCCACCACCAGTCCACCAGTCCAGGTCCAGTATCTTACATTTTAAGACAGATTTACGAGAAATCTAAAATAACTACCTGTCAACCACTTACAAACTACAACTATGAGAACCTGATAGTTCTACCTTTGTTGACACTGAAATGCTGAGGACATTCCTCTGTATGTAATTCTTATAATAGAGCCTAATAGAGCTCTTCCTCTTTGAAATGTTACAAAAGACGTTTGAAGGACCAGTTGACTGCTGTTTTGTAACTGTTTTCCCAATGTATTGTTGTACATGTATCCATGTTCTTTTTTTGTGTGTGTGTGTTTCACTCATAGTGACATGTACCGTCTTATTTGCTCAGGAGTCAATATAACTAATATAAGTTGTAAAAACAATATCCCATGCACACTCACACACACTTATTTTTTTGTCTTTATTATTTAGCCATCACTTTTGTGTAATTATACTTCTTGTTTTTGTATGTTAATTAGGGCTGGGTGATTTTGGACAAAAATAAAATCCTGATTTTTTTCTCTGAAAACCCGATTTTCGATTTCGATTTCTTTGGTAAAACTACAAAAGACAATGGAATAAATTGTTTCAAATATTTTATCTTCATTTTTAAAGAAAAATAGCAAACAAATTTCCCTATTGGGAATAAAGTGAAATTTAAAGATACTGTAAATCGTCCTTGAGTTTAGTAAAGTGACAACATTTACAATTTTCTTGACCAAACAAAGATGACTAGACGAGCTCTGTCTGTAATGCAGCCAGCTGCAAAAAAGGAAAATCGATTTTCCGATTTTCCTTTTTTTAACATCGCCTTGATTAATAAATCCGATTTAGATTTAAAATCGATTAATCGCACAGCCCTAATGTTAATCTTGTGTTCTTTATAACACATTAAATTGTAATATCTTCGGTGGAGGCTTCAAATAAGCCCATTGGGTTTTTTGCCTCTTGCCTCTATTATTTTAATATAGCTGATTATGGCTTACAGTTTAAGATTAAGATTCCCAGAATATTCTATTTTTTTGAGATAGGATATTTGAGTTTTCTTAAGCTGTAAGCCATGATCAGCAATATTAAAATAATAAAAGGCTTGCAATATTTCAGTTGATTTTTAATGAATCCAGAATGTATGACATTTTTGCATTACAGAAAATAAAGGACTTTATCACAATATTCTAATTTTCTGAGACAGTCCTGTATATACCCATATAGTACTTCAAGTGAAACATTTACATTCATTTACATTTACATTTATTTCTTTTAATTTGTCATATTCACTCATGTGGCTCTCTGGTATTAATGACAGACGCATGTTTTTGTGTCTCTAGCTGAAATAACTTTCAGAACTCGTAAATGTTCCCTGTCCTGCTCCTCTTTAGAAAAGTACATTTTATATCCCATTTTTAGAGATATTTACACGAAGTGTTCGCTTTTTTTAGGCAGAAATATCTCCTCTCTCGTTACATCCATCTCTGATTTGTTGTTCCGATTTCGCTCCCGTTGTCGCCACTAGTCTCGCGAGAACTGCCACCCAGATTGCAGCAGGTCGCAGTTCTCGCGAGATTAGCGACAATTCACTTTGCGGTTTAAAAATGATTATATTATAAAAATGGACATTTACGGGGAAAGAAATACTAACACGGGAGGACGGCGGGAAAGAGGGCTAATATAAAAAATAAAATGAAATAAAAAATACAAAAATGCGGCCAAAACGGGAGACTTAGGTATGTGTTTTTTACGTGTTATTTATTTAGCTAGTCTGTAGAGAAAACTCGTAAAAAGGCGTTTGTTGCCTTTTAAAAACGAATATTACATTTTGAACTGATTTGACGTTTGTGTCGTCTTGTTAAAACACTAAAGCTAAGTTAGCCCCGGACGCTAGTCGACCTCATGAAACATCACAATAAACGCGAAATAACCGCGACTCACAGGGTCCTGGGGAGGCTTTCGTCGTCCATGAGCGACGCCGACAATCAATTGTCCAGAAAACGTTGGTTACCCGACACTTTGCTGACGTTAACTGGCGATTTCAGGCTGTTACCATTTACAGCGAGCTAACTAGCTCGGAGCTAGCTAACCGGGCAACAGATCCGACGTCACAGACACTGCGCATGCGCATGAGCAGCTGGGGGGCGGGGCTTAAAGACTGGAAACGTTTACATAAAAAGGTTACTAAAAAAGATTTTACGACGGAGTATTAGGGCCAAACTAAGACAAAAAAAATTGAAATTACGAGAATAAAGTCATAATAATATGAAAATAAAGTCATATTACGAGAGTAAAGTCGTAATATTTTGAGAATAAAGTCGTAATATTTTGAGAATAAAGTCGTAATTACGAGAATAAAGTCGTAATATAAAATATATTATAAATATATAAGATTTTAAGACGGAGTATTAGGGCCAAACTAAGACAAAAAAAATTGAAATTACGAGAATAAAGTCATAATAATATGAGAATAAAGTCGTAAAATTACGAGAATAAAGTCATATTACGAGAGTAAAGTCGTAATATTTTGAGAATAAAGTCGTAATATTACGAGAATAAAGTCATAATATTTTGAGAATAAAGTCGTAATTACGAGAATAAAGTCGTAATACTAAATATATTATAAATATATAAGATTTTAAGACGGAGTATTAGGGCCAAACTAAGACAAAAAAAATTGAAATTACGAGAATAAAGTCATAATAATATGAGAATAAAGTCGTAAAATTACGAGAATAACGTCATATTACGAGAGTAAAGTCGTAATATTTTGAGAATAAAGTCGTAATATTACGAGAATAAAGTCATAATATTTTGAGAATAAAGTCGTAATTACGAGAATAAAGTCGTAATACTAAATATATTATAAATATATAAGATTTTAAGACGGAGTATTAGGGCCAAACTAAGACAAAGAAAATTGAAATTACGAGAATAAAGTCATAATAATATGAGAATAAAGTCGTAAAATTACGAGAATAAAGTCATATTACGAGAGTAAAGTCGTAATATTTTGAGAATAAAGTCGTAATATTACGAGAATGAAGTCGTAATATTTTGAGAATAAAGTCGTAATAGGCTACTAAATATATTATAAATATATAAGATTTTAAGACGGAGTATTAGGGCCAAACTAAGACAAAGAAAATTGAAATTACGAGAATAAAGTCATAATAATATGAGAATAAAGTCGTAAAATTACGAGAATAAAGTCATATTACGAGAGTAAAGTCGTAATATTTTGAGAATAAAGTCGTAATATTACGAGAATGAAGTCGTAATATTTTGAGAATAAAGTCGTAATAGGCTACTAAATATATTATAAATATATAAGATTTTACGACGGTGTATTAGGGCCAAACTAAGACAAAAAAAAATGAAATTACGAGAATAAAGTCATAATAATATGAGAATAAAGTTGTAAAATTACGAGAATAAAGTCGTATTACGAGAGTAAAGTCGTAATATTTTGAGAATAAAGTCGTAATATTACGAGAATAAAGTCGTAATATTTTGAGAATAAAGTCGTTATATTACGAGAATAAAGTCGTAATATTTTGAGAATAAAGTCGTAATATTACGAGAATAAAGTCGTAATATTTTGAGAATAAAGTCGTAATATTACGAGAATAAAGTCGTAATACTAAATATATTATAAATATATAAATATAACTTCAGAAGATGCTCAATATTCCTCATTTTAACACAAAGAGAAGATGCTCTTCCCTTCCTGTTAGAGTTCTCATAAATTATATTCTAATAATATTACAACTTTATTCTCATAATATTACGACTTTATTCTCCATAAATTACGACTTTATTCTCGTAATATTACGACTTTATTCTCGTAATATTACAACTTTATTCTCGTAATATTACAACTTTATTCTCATAATATTACGACTTTATTCTCATAATATTACAACTTTATTCTATTACGACTTTATTCTCGCAACATTATGACTTTATTCTCGTAATTTCCAATTTTATTTTTTTTGTCTTAGTTTGGCCCTAATACGCCGTCGTAAGATTTAATAAAATTAGCTATGTCTCTACAATTTCAACTGTAGCAAATAACTATGAAAATAAGCCAATTTTATCTTCCTCTGTATACTTAATTTTATTTTTTATTTATTTATTTATTTATTTATTTAAAGGACAATGTGCAGGTACATTAAAAAGATGGCTGCACCAGTTAGCCACAAGCTCATTTCCATCTGTAGTCCTTGACAGAGGTGTCAAGTAACTAAGTACAAATACTTCGTTACCTTACTTAAGTAGAAATTTTGGTTATCTATACTTCACTGGAGTAATTATTTTTCAGATGACTTTTTACTTTTACTCCTTACATTTTCACGCAATTATCTGTACTTTTTACTCCTTACATTTTAAAAACAGCCTCGTTACTCTATTTCATTTCGGCCTTTAGAAAAAAACTATCCAGTTAAATTGCGCCATCCGGATAGAGTGAATTTGGTTGTGGTTGTTTCAGATGTTCTTGTCCAGTTTTGTTCTTACATCCGTTCCCTCAGATTCCTGCAACTAAACTTGGATGTACATTCCAATAAAGGTTAGGATAAATGATAAGAAGTTTGACTTTTTGCACCATTACAATACTTATAGGCAACTAGTCATCATATCTCCTGCTCTCTGAAACACATGTTAATGCTCAATAGTACACATATATGGTTCTTTAATATATTTGCATTATACTAAAATGCATTCATTTTCAATGGCTTTTGTCCTTAATGGCTTTTTCCCCCTTACATTACTTTTACTTTTATACTTTAAGTAGTTTTGAAACCAGTACTTTTATACTTTTACTTGAGTAAAAAACTTGAGTTGATACTTCAACTTCTACAGGAGTATTTTTAAACTCTAGTATCTATACTTCTACCTGAGTAATGAATGTGAATACTTTTGACACCTCTGGTCCTTAACAAACATAAATAGTACACATTAGGGTTTACAATAATGACAGTATTCAAATGCAAATACAAGAAACAGACTACTGTACAATGTCATGAAACCACAATAAAAGGTTAACATTTGCACTTAGTGCAAGTACAAAATACAAACTGATTAAAATAACATAGATTAGACTAATTGAACATAAAATAAGGTTGGTCAAGAAAAATAAATCAGAAAATCCAAATGCCACCAGATGGTACCCACAAGGGTCCCATCTGATGGCCAAGTACTAATGGACCATACTTGTCAAGTCTCCCGTTTTGGCCGGGAAACTACCGTATTTTTTACGACATTTTTTTATTTTTATTTTTTATATTACCCCTCTTTCCCGCCGTCCTCTCGTATTAGTATTTTCCCGTAAATTTCAAGTTTTATAATATAATATCCGAAGTGGAAAACTTTTTGCACACAGGTGTCGTGTCGTGCCAAAAAGTGATCGCCTGCCAGAATCTGATTTGTCCCCTGAAAATGGGTCTTTTTACCTTTGCCAAAAAATTGATTGAAGGCCAAATACAGTTAATGAAAGGTTGTTTCTACCTAAATATGGTTTGATCTAATTCTTGAGCTTCATAATATAAACACTAGAGCTCACAGGATTGCTTTTAACTCTTTTAAAAGGACCATTACAACACAAAATAGGCATTTTCACCTGCCAAAAATTGATTGAAGGCCAAATACAGTTAATGAAAAGTTGTTTCTGCCTAAATATGACTTCTTGAGCTTGATAATCTGAAAATCTGACGTTTTAGAACTATCGCTCAACAGGCTGCTGTGCGTGCTCCCACGGCCAGAAATCAGATTCTAGCAGGCAATCACTTTTTGGCACGACACCTGAGCACATTTAAACAGGGTCACATACCAAAGTGCAGTCAGTAAGCATCACCAAAACACAGGGTAAAAAAGATAACACTCACAAAGTGTATAAAATACATAAATCAATGATTATCGAATCCAAAAGTATAATCATTAGAAAGGGAGGATGGGTACACCTGTAAAGTGTCAATCTTGGTTGCAATCAATTTAAAATAATTACAGTGAGGGAAGAGAGTCACACAGCAATAATCCCTTCTAAGTGTTCTGATCTCATACAGTATAATTTTTCAAAATAGGGAGGATGAATATACTGTAAAAACACTAAGTACATCAAACATTATCATGAAGAGAACATCTTAGAATAAGTAGGAGTTAGGCCCAGTCTCCTAATCGACCCATTCCCGAGAAAGGAAGGGAAAGGAGAACTGGTCAAGTACTCTGAGGAAGGCGGGAGTCCCGCCGAAACTGTCAGACTGAGGGTAAGAAGTCGGAACTTTGTCTGAAAAAAAGAAAACCATAATATATAAAAAGTTCACCAGTTAACTCTGTATAAAATGTTCATTTGTACTCGTTAGTCAACCAGTGTTATTTCTATATTTAGAAACACAAAACACTCATCAGAAATAATAGCTCTGATGTATTGCATTCATTGGAACCAGCTCAGAGTGAGATCAGGGCCATGTACTGGAATATATAAAATTAAATATTCAGAAAACATTTCTGTATTTGATTTATCACCATATAAATTATTCAATTGGCTAAATACATTACCAAACCAAACACTAGAGCAAAGCTTCAGTATTGATACTTTTTTGTTTGATGTAAATAATTTGTATCTGGATCATGACTGACCAAGAAGATGTATTCTTCATAATATATATATATATATATATATATATATATATATATATATATATATATATATATATATATATATATATATATATATATATATATATAAAATATAAAGTTCGGACACACCTTCTCATTCAAACAAAACTTTTGGTCTGTAATGTATATATACACACACACACACATATAAACACATTATATATATATATATATATATATATATATATATATATATATATATATATATATATATATATATATATATATATATATATATTATATACAGCTTTGTGTTACCTACATATGAGCAATAGAATTAGTTTAAACTTGTGTGGAGATGAAGATGGGAAACCTTTTATCTGCGTCTGCGTTCTGCCTCGGGAATCTGAAAGATATTTTTTCAGGCAGCTCCAAACAAAGTGACACGGATGTGTCAGATTTTTTGATTTGGTTGTTATTTCAAATACGCAGATCTAGTATCAAGCAGGGAGATTTTTTTCCCCCTCATGACATGTTTCATTAAAAGAATTTGGCACCACACAATTTACATGATTTGTTACTGTCAGTCTTACTATTTTTAGGTGTCCAAACAATACTTGTCAACTTCCCTTTACTGAAATGTGAAAAATCTCAAGGGATGCAGTCATATGTGACACTTTCCATTCCTCTCCAGCCATGCAATAAATGACCTTATCTGAATATCTACAAAGTGTAGAAGACTTGAGTATAGACTGAGGAAAAATACTTAAAATCACACCAGCAGTTATATAATTGTGTACAAAATGAATGAAACAAACCTGTTTTGCTCTGGTAACAATCCTGAACAGCTGCTGGATACAGTTGAAACAGAGTTAGACGTTTTGAAACATTGGTTCAGTATTAATAAATTGTCATTAAACGTAAATAAAACTAAATACGGTATATAATATTTGGTAATCGTAAAATCAATAAAATGGTTCAAATCAAGATACCGGTAGATCAAATCGAAATAGAAAGAGTTTACAAGAATACATTTTTGGGAGTGGTCATTGACCATAAAATTTGTTGGAAACCGCATATTGATTTTTATCAAAAAGAAAATATCTAAGTCTATTGCTATTTTGTATAAAGCAAAATCATTTCTCAATACAAATGCATTACAAATACTGTATCATTCTCTCATACAACCATACATTACTTACTTTGTGGAGATTTGGGGGAGTTCCAATCCAATCAAATTATTTTGTTCCAAAAAAGAGCAATCAAAGTTATCAACAGAGCTGATTATCGGGAACCAACAAATCAATTATTTATTAATTGTCAGATGCTCAAATTTAATGAACTTGTTGATTTGAAAATATCACTGTTGATGTACAAGGCTTATAATAATCTGTTACCATACTGTATCCAGAAGCTGTTTCAGCAAAGACAGTGTATGAACTGAGAGGAAACTGTATGTTCACAAAAACAAACAGAACGGATGTCAAACATAGATGTGTTTCAGATTATGGGGTTAATCTCTGGAATGTTTTGGAAATAGAAATTAAAGAGTGCATTACATACCAAATATTTTTAAAAATATTGAAGAACAAGATGCTCATTAAGTATGATCATATTGTATGAGTGTTTATGTAAGTGTCAGAACTTAAATAGATAATAGCTTTATGCAGTATATTGAATGTTTTCAATATACAAAAAGTATATGAAATGTTTTTCTTTTATATATGTAGGAGCTGACAGAAATGGATTATAAAAGGGTAATAAGCTAAACTTCAGCCTACACCTTTTTTGGTCTTGTTTTGTTTATATATTTTGGTCTAATGCAATATTAACATTAACTTCATGTTTATTTGTTGTTTTCTTTTCTTTCATTTCTTTTGTATGTGAATTCTTATTTTGGAAATGACCGAAATAAACAAATAGATTTCCCTTGGACCACCTTTATCACGTGGGAGTCTGAGTATTGGTATTTTGGATGACACGTAAAAGCTTTGGGATTCCCTTATTTAATAATAAAGTCCTCAAATTGGGGAGCAGGAAACAGGTGTGGGGTTAGATTTTTCAGATTCAGATGACTTTATTAATCCCTTTGGGACACTTTTGACATCTCCATCTCACACTGTCATAAACAAATCAAATACCCCAAAAGCCAAACACCCATATAAGATAAAAAAAATTAAAATAAAGATAAAAATAGAAATAAAAGGTAAAAATAAAAAGTGCAGTGCCATAAAAAGAATTATATGGACACATATATAGAAGCAGAATTAGCAAACAAAGAAGAATGTACACATGTATGCGTGTAGGTGTGTGTGTGTGTGTGTGTGTGTGTGTGTGTGTGTGTGTGTGTGTGTGTGTGTGTGTGTGTGTGTGTGTATGTGTGTGTACCGGTGTGAACATATGCATGTATAGTGTGTGTGTGTGTGTGTGTGTGTGTGTGTGTGTGTGTGTGTGTGTGTGTGTGTATGTGTGTGTACCGGTGTGAACATATGCATGTATAGTGTGTAGGATTAGATGTATAGACACGATACACGTGCATGAGATGAAATGACAACCTAAATTGGTTTTGTCAGTTTCTTTAGCATCTTTTCAATTTATGTTTTCAGAGCTATCATTATTATTATTATCATTATTATTACTATTATTACAGTTATTACAGCTATTATTATTATTATTATTATTATTATTATTATTATTATTATTATTATTATTATTATTATTATTATTATTATTATCATCATTATTATTATTTTGTGTAGCCTCATGATACTTCATTTGTTCTTTTTGCATATTCTATTCTGTTAAAAGGTGGGCAAGATAAGCTTTATGCTTCAAGACCTTTTCGGTCAAAATAATCACAATGTTGACCAGGGAAAAACCTGTGGATGTTTGTTATCTTGCTTGTTGATTTTTATGCTTGTGATTGACCGAAAAATAAAGATTAACTAACTAACTAACTAACTAACTAACTATATGGACAGAAAAAGTGTCGTGTAATGTTGCAGAAGTTATACAACGGCTGCAACGGCCGTTAATAAAGGCTGATTTATTTTTGATTTATTTATTTATTCATTTATTTATTTTATTTATTTTATTTTTATTTATTTTTATTTTATAACTAACTATATGGACAGAAAAAGTGTCGTGTAATGTTGCAGAAGTTATTGCACAAAGATGTCAGGGATTCCCTGATCAGCAACCGGCTGGAGGATTTCCCGTCAATACACAACAAGGTGGCTCTTCCTCCAAAATAACAGCACCCTCACTGTAAAAACTCAAAATCTTAACAAGAATATTTGAATAGTCTGCAATTTCTCTGAGATAGTAGCGAATAGGATAGCTTCCAGTGGGGAAAAATTACATACCTAAAGCATGTTGATGTAAATATTGTGATACACGCAGTACTCAAGTTATAAAAAAAAATAAGGGGGGGATGGTGGATTTTATCATATGTGGACAGATAATTTGTGCTGATTACAAATAATATAATATATTACAAATAATAGCACTGACCAAAACACCTGCAGAAATACTGCAGGAATGACATAGCAGCAGTTAAATGCAGCCTTCTGTAAGCTTTAAATATCCACTGGGCTTACATCAAATACATCAAAACACAACAATAAAAAACAGTTTTCTGAACTTATCAATATGACTCTGTCCTTCACAGGATAAGTAAAATGGATCACTGCAAAAACTCAAAATCTTAACATGAATATTTCTCTTATTTCTAGTTAAAATGTCTCATTTTAGTAAAAGAATCTCATTACACTTAAAACAAGACTCATCACTGGAAAAAACAACAATTTTCACCTGTTTCAATTAGATTTTCACTTGAAATAAGTAGAAGCATCTGCCCAGTGGAACAAGATTTCTTTGCTTGTAATAAGAAGATAAATCTGGTCCCACTGGCAGATTTTCCTACTTCAAGTGAAATATCAACAGGGATATTTTGAAATCAACAAGTTCATTAAATTTGAGCATCTGACAATTAATAAATAATTGATTTGTTTGTTCCCGATAATCAGCTCTGTTGATAACTCTGATTGCTCTTTTTTGGAGCAAAATAATTGGATGTATGATTGTTTTGTATGAACTCCCCCAAATCTCCACAAAGTAAGTAATGTACAGTATGGTAGTATGAGAGAATGACACAGTATTTGTAATGCATTTGTATTGAGAAATTATTTTACTTTATTAAGTTATTTTTCTGTTAATGACTCTTGTGTAATGAGACATGAGACATTTTAACTAGAAATAAGACAAATATTCCTGGTAAGATTTTGAGTTTTTTGCAGTGCTCTGAAACTAATATTATTATTAATAATATTGCAATCATTAAAATGTCTAATTTTAGTAAAACAAATCTCATTACACTTAAAACAAGACTTATCACTGGAAAAAACAACAATTTTCACCTGTTTCAAGTAGATTTTCTCTTAAAATAAGTAGAAACATCTGCCAGTGGAACAAGATTTCTTTGCTTAGAATAAGAAGATAAATCCCACTGGCAGATTTTCCTACTTATTTCAAGTGAAAATGTACTTGAAACAGGTGGAAATTGTCAAATAAGTTAATGGTAATGACTCTTGTTTTAAGTGTAATGAGACATGAGACATTTTAACTAGAAATAAAACAAATATTCCTGGTAAGATTTTGAGTTTTTGCAGTGCTCTGAAACTAATATTATCACTAATAACATTGCAATCCTGAGCAGATGTGTCTCCAGCCAGAGCCCATGCAGGCAGCGTCTCCAGCAGCGCCGTCCGCCGCCCCCGACATTATTACCCCAGCTATTTCCAGAAACTTCCAGCCCACTTCCAACCACGTCACTTGCAGGAATCTTTAAAGCGTGCGTCGCCGCTATAAAAATGTCTCAATACAGGTCGGCGAGCAACAACATGAACGCCATGAAGACACGCTCGCCGCCTACTCTCACTACCATGGCCGGCGGGAGCGACAGCGAGCCGCTGCCGCTCGGCTGGGAGGTGAAGATCGACCCGCACACCGGCTGGCCGTTCTTCGTGGACCATAATAACCGCTCCACCACCTGGAACGACCCGAGGCACGACGGCAGGAAGGTAACGGAGGGGAGCGCACTGATTTATTTTAGATTTTTTATTTATTTTTTTATTTTATTTATTTATTTTTTTTTTATTTTATTTTTTTTAATTTTTTTTTTTTTTTTGTTTTATTTTTATTTTATTTTTATTTTATAAATCAGCCTTGCCTGAATTATGGTTCCGCGTTAAATCGACGCAGGGTACGCGTCGACGCGCAAGTTACGCCGTAGGCCTGCGTTGGTGTAACGCGCAACCATAAATCGACGCAGAGTTTTACAGCGTAGGTTCTGCCTTGTTGTAACGCGGAACCATAAATCGACGCAGAGCCTTACGGCGTATGGTCTGCGTTGGTGTAACGCGGAACCATAAATCAGCCTTTACGCCTGTCAGCTGCGTCGTTTTTTTGTGTGTGTTTTAACGGTTCGTTAAAGGTTAATCTCGCAAAAAAGCGTTGTGCTTAATCATTGTGTATATTAATCTTGTTGATTATAGGCCATGTTGTCCCCCCACCCCCCCTTACACACACACACACACACACACACACACACACACACACACACACACACACACACACACACACACACACACACACACACACACACACACACACACACACACACACACACACACACACACACACACACAGCTCATGAGCCTATTATAACGGTTGATCAATCCTGTTATGTTCCCCCTGTCATGATCTAACACTATTATTACTCAGTGACTCACCCTGCAGTATGTAAAGAGACCAGCTCCCAGTGTTTTAACGTGGAGGAAAAAAACATTGTGACGTTCAGTTTATTATAAACTTTTTTTTTTTTGCCCTTACAAGGAATTAGGTAGTGCTTGTAGCATATACAATAAAATGTATGCCTGCCTGTGGAGCTCGTTGTGATTTATCTGTATTAAAATGTGCAATGGAAGCCGGTGGGCTGAAGTGCCAGCTGCTAATCTCTCGTCTCAGGGACAGACACGCTTTTCCAAAGTTAGTGTCCAGAGGAATCTGCTAGAAAGACACAGCTGCTGGGGGATAAAATTGGTGCATTGGTGCTGGCAGCTTGCAAGTGTCCCATGCAGGCAGAGGGCAAAGGGTCGTTCACAGCTATTTAACAAGTTTTGTGCTGGGAGAGAAGAAATCCCACTGGTTAAGAAATAAATAAGAGTGCTTGTTTTGTAGGTTCCCCCTCCAGGAATAGGTTTTTAGTTGCGCTTATGTCACTGGGTGTTGAACTCTCAGACCTGTTGCTCCTGTTTAGCAGATAGAGAACTTGGAAAGTAATAAAGCTCATGGATCTTGGTCATATATGTGTATATGATATAAATAATACATATTTTTGGTCATTCATGATCCAGAAACCAATGATTTATATCAAACAAACAATTATCAATACTGAAGCTTAGCTCTAGTGTTTGGTTTGGTAATCTATTTAGCCTATTGAATTTATTGAATTTATAAATTCATTTATATAATTGAATTTATATAATTTATATAGTGATAAATCATACAGAGAAATGTTTTCTTAATATATAATTTTATATATTCCAGTTCTTGGCCCTAATCTCACTCTGAGCTGGTTCCAGTGAATGCAATCCATCAGAGCTGTTATTTTTAATCAGTGTTTTGTGTTTCTAAATAAAGAAATAACACTGGCAAGAATAGGTCTTGGTCATATATATATATATATATATATATTAGGCAAGAATAGGTATGGTCAAAAATAAGAGTCATAAAGTAGTACCACTTTCTTACATTAAAAGTCACTGAGTAAAGTGGAGTTACACACGTTACCTTCTTACTGAAATTGATCAAATGGCAAATAAAAACTGTTCGTTTTGTGTTACACAATGTTGATTAGCCAATAACAAGTTAGTTTAGTGGGTGTGTCAAACTATTGTGTATTGGGATTCAGTCTGGTGATGTCACACACACATGGAGAAGTGAAAAACATTTCCAGTGGAAACACAGCAGTAATCTGAATGGAGAAGTTGAGGTTTTATTTTTATTTAAGATGCAGAATAGTGATACTTTAAGCACCACTATGCAGAAATGAGACAGTGTAACCAATAACCTTTCCAATTATCTCAGAGGTGAGAATAGAGTCTTTTCAAAAATACCTCGGTTTTGTGTTTTTTTGGCATTAAATTGGCCTGTAATGAGCTGGGACTCCAGCAGACCCCCGTGACCCTGCAAAGGATAAAGCGGGCATAGAAAATGGATTGATGGATGGATGTTTAGCTGCACAAAAAAATATATATTTGCAGTGTTTACAAAAAAAAGAGGAAAAGACCACTATACTCTTGCTCAATAGTGCAATAACTGGAATACAAGTAGAGGAAGCAAAATTACAGCTGCATTTAAAATGCTTATGGTATATATTATGAGATCTGTGGTGTAATGGATTTTGTAAGTGATACAATACTTTAAATTCAGTGTTTGAAAAAAATAGGATTTATGGCAGTTAACCATTTTATGTCTTGTATTTGACAATATTTCAGAGTAGAGAAGTATCAGCAAATGGACCTAATGTACCACCAGAACCGAGTCCTCAGGAGACGCAGAAGACCTTCGTGAGGGAGATGAAGCACCCCATTCTCCGTCCAGGTTACGTTCCCATCCCAGTCTTCCACGAGGGTGCTGAACTGAGGCAGCAGCCGCAGCATCCATGTTTCTCCTACATCCAGCCAAGCACAGTTCAGTCTGTCCGAACAGATGGGCCGACTCCTTCCCAGACGCCAGGGCTTCCAGTCAGGCCCGTCTCCCCTCTACATGCACCCTTGGACAGCTGCAGTCCTGAGCCTAGAAAGACCAGCTCACCTGTGTCACAGACAACAGAGGTACGGCTCATTTCTAACACTAAATATTGTATAAATACCAGTAGGGATGGGCGGTATGGACTAAAACATTTATCACGATAATTTCTGGCATTTATCCAAATAACGATAGAAAAAATACCAATTCAACTCCACCTTTTTAACTATAAATCTATCACCACTTTCAGTCTTTGGAGCCCCCAAAACACTGCTCTAAAAGAATACTAAATGCTACCAAACTACACCAATTAAATTGAATTAATAAAAAACAATTAAATTAGTACACCTGTACTGCAAAACTGTAATGACTCAAATGAAACAAGTTTGAAATGTAAGAAAAGATTCAACATTTATTCAAACTCTTTGGCTTAAACAGTGGGATAACAGTGCAAACAGCAAAAGTACCGTTGTCCTCAAAGTTTTCCTAGCTTATAAAATCCCAAAGTAGAAAAAAATACAACCTGATAAATAAAGAAACAGGACAAATAAATAAAAGTTCACTGAAAATAAAATCCAATCCTCTTCTAATATAAATAAAATGTGCCGATACTATTGCAATTTTTTTTTCGTAATACTCAAACGTTAAATCAAAATGTAACAACCATTTCCTTTCCTTTTTTGCAGACTCTGCATATAATAGATGATGTTTGCTCCTCGTCACTCTTTTTAAATCTAAACCAGTTCCAGATAACGGAGCTGGAGCCTCGTTTAACAACGAGCTCCTGGCTCTCAGATCCGCCTTCCGCCATGTTTGTTACACAAAAACGTCATCAACGGGAATTTATCGTTTTTACTGCGAGATGACAAATTCTTACCGTGATGAATTTTTTTGACGGTATATTGTGAACGGTAAAATATCACCCATTCCTAAATACCAGGCAGTTGTTTGTTTTCAATAAAAATGATCAGATACTGAATTTTCACTCATAAATCTTTTGATTTGAAGGTTTACACTGTCCCACACCACCAGCCTTCGCGCCCCAGCAGCACTGGTCTCCAGGCCGGATACATCCCCATCCCCGTGATCCATGAGGGTGGTGGAGGGGGCCTGCCACAATCTCAGTTTAATCCTGCCGTCTACTCCCAGCGTGTTCCCTACACGGAGCATCAGCAGCCTTTCCATCGCCTTCAGACAGACGAATGGCCCAATTACTCTGTTGCAATGCAGCCATCCCGAGAAAGATCATCTCCAACCACGTTTCCCCAGCATCGTGAGGCTGCTTCCGTTCACATCCCTCCCTACGTTAGAAGCCAGTCGCCGACTGTAACGCAGGTGATGGGGGAGAGACCGCAGGTAATTTAATTTTTCATGTGCATCTAGAAATACTTGATATTCCTGTCAGCGTGACCTACATTGTGTCATATCATGAATTCTCTTTTTGAATTCTTATTTTTGTTACTCCTAAGGCTCAGCAGCATGTCATCACGAGAGATCAGCCTCCGAAAATGGAACCGGAGCAACAAATCACACAGCAGAAACCCGAGAGCACACCGGTTCCCCAAACGCTACACACGGAAGCTGAAATCCAAAGGCCTCAGCAACCGCAACATATCCAGCAGCCTGCTCAGTTCCAGCAACCGCAACATATCCAGCAGCCTCCTCAGTTCCAGCAGCCTCCTCAGTTCCAGCAGCCTCCTCAGTTCCAACAGTCTCCCCAGTTCCAGCAGCCTCCGTTTCAGCAGCCTCCTCAGTTCCAGCAGTCTCCCCAGTTCCAGCAGCCTCCGTTTCAGCAGCCTCCTCAGTTCCAGCAGCCTCCTCCGTTTCAGCAGCCTCCCCAGTTCCAGCAGGCACCATGTCAGATTCAGCTTCAGCAACCCGAACAGTCGCAGCCGCAGCCGCAGCCGCAGCCGCAGCCGCAGCCGCAGCCGCAGCCCCAGAAGCCAGAACAACCACAGCATCATGTTGCAGATATCACAGTTCAAATACCTCATAAACCAGAAGTCCCGGAGGTGCCGGCTGCCCCCGTAGAAGTCCCACCTGTAAAGGCAGAGGTTGATCAGGCTGCTGCTGCTGAGCACCCAATCCATCCAGGCCTCGTCAAAGTACAGCAGATAGTCGGACGAGTCGCTAAACTGGAGCAGGAGGTTAAATGCTTCGACGGGAGGAAGAATGGGAAGAAATACTTGTTGTTGGAGGAGCTGTTGACCAAAGAGCTCTTAGCGCTGGACTCTGTGGACCCAGAGGGTCGCGTTGACGTACGGCAGGCGAGACGGGACGGAGTCCGTCGCGTTCAGACCATACTGGAGGAACTGGAGCAGCTGGAAGACGAGCCAGCTAGACCCATCAGTGCAACTCCCATGGAAGGAGACAACCTGGCACTGAAGGGAGAGCCGAGCATGATCACCAAGGAGAATGTTGAGATGTCAAGGGAAATATCGTAATGACTGCACACTTCGTAATACAGAGGAGAGTATGATTATTTGTTGTATATTTGATAGTGCTGCTCTGGCTCACTCTCCAACTCCACTACATACAGCGTTTGTAGAAGTTGCATGCATTGATTAACAGTGTTGGTATGTTCATTCTGCACATCAGTGATGATCAGCTCAGTTGTCAGAGCCATTGTCGTTGCCTTCTATGTCGTACCGATGTCTTCATAATTAGACTGCAGTCATGAGGAAGATGTTGACAGAAGTAAGTAGGCACATTTAAGTTTGAATAAGAGGCCTTTGTCAATAAATTAAGGAGAAATACAAGTATTTTCTTAAGAAATGTTATGTGCAGTTGCCTTTTGTAGGAAGCTTTTCTTTATCCTGCCAACACATAGTTAGTTAACTTGGTGCGAACTTCGGGGCTTAATGCGGAACTCAATTCAAAGCTGAGTCAGCAGAAAAGCATTTCCCTCTTTTACAGCCACCTGCTACGACACAGAACACAGTGAATATGTTTAGATGCTGCTTTCGGTGCATTACTGATTTTGCTATCTTTGCACTTTGCCATCATTGAAATGTATCATGCTGAAAGTCAGCATCACTTCATCTGAAGTATTTCATTTAAACAAGTTTTGATTGATGTGTTTTTATGTGAGTTGGTTTACTTGTTATTTCAAATCATGATAGCAGTATTTATATCATAAAGTATTTTTATGAATGTGTAATGACAATGGGGGAGTGAGATGTGTGTCTTACTAGAGATGTGAGACAATCAGCGCTTGCTGCTAACAGGAGTTACATTTTAAGACTGTCCGAATGTTGTTATATAGCTACCAAAGCCACAATCTGTAATAATGTCAACACAACAATGGCCTCAAAGCCTTAAAAGTGCCAACTGTGAGAGAGTACCCTATTTACAGACATTTCAGTTTGTTGGTTATAATGGTTTCACGTCAGCTCTTATTTTTACCCTATAGCTCTTTTACTATTTTATGATAACCTTAACGTTTGTGTATTAATTTATCACTCTAATAAAATTGTAAACCATCTGCAAAGTTGTTGCAACCAACACACTTTAGAAAAACACAATTATGGATCGTGGCTTACTTCTGATTAAGTTGTATTAAGACGTAACTGATGCACTGCTGAAAGAAAGTCACACTGGTATTAATGAAAATAAAAAGGGAAGATGTTTTTGTTTCACAAAAGTTTGCAAGATCTGATACTTGTGTAGGATCATCATTTTGTATTCACTAAGAACTAAATCACCAACATAAAATAGCATAGCATACAATCCATGGTGTTCACTGCCTGAGAGAAGGAAAAAAACATGCATATGTTCTTTCCCTCAATTGATAATATCTCCCTGACCAAGTCCTAAGCTGCTTTTGCAACTCGTCAGAGAAAGTTTTGGCACAGCATGACAGTTTTTGTGAGTGAGGTCACAGCTGCCTGCTGCCGTCTTTCCCTCCGGGCCCCTGAGTCATAGCTGAGAACACTCTTGGCACCTTAATCCTGGTTTGGTGGGAACAAACAAAATATGTGCTTTGCATTTTTTGTTTACCAATGATTAAAACGTGTAAAATCAGCACTGAAACTAGATTCGTCCCATTTAAGGCTACATGAAACACAACATACCTTTCAAATTCCTAAAAAGGTGAGGTCACACAATATTTATTCCAAGTTGTCATGGTAACAGAGCGCCTCACATCTAGATAGTTTAAAATAAAAAGTAAATTCAATTCTATTTATATAGCATCTATTACAATGGAAGTTGTCTCTAGGCGCTTTCCAGAGACCCAAAACATGACCCCCGAACAATTATTACATAAACATAACATACATTTGTGCATGTTTGAGAGCAAGAGAGCAAGAGAGACACTGATTTGGCAATTGTATCTATGTAAAAAAAATAATATTTGAGATTTCTAATTTTGGGATGTCGTTCATTTTTAAAGATAGCCAATTAGTTTAGTTTAGTTTAGATTATTTGCACATAAAAATATACAACAATTTTAAAAGTACAGACGAACAGTATGTAGAAAAAAAAGGAAATAAAAAAAAGAAATACAATATAACACAAAATGTGCGGGAGGAACCGAAAACACCCATAAGGGCTTGTCGAGTGGTCCTGGTGAAACAAACAATATCTACAGAAATATGTAAAACATAGGACAACAAGGAAAATAAGCTAGAAAACAAAAACAGGAATCTAATGAGGGAGTGCAGAGAAGTACTAAAAATTGAAAGTATTTGTACTCAAGCATTCTCTAATATGGTGTGCTCATGTGTTCCAATAAAGAGGAACCTCTGAATCTAATTGAAAATTGGGAAAAAGTAGACCTGAAAAAAGTGAGATGGAGATTGTTTGCAGACCTAGTATTGAAGTGATGAATTTGGGAATTGAATTGAAATAAAGAATGAAAACAGGTCGGAAGTAGCTTGTGAATGGATTGATAGACAAAAAGACAAATCTGAAAAACATTTACAGCAAAAATAGGGAGAATACTTAGGGATTGGAACAATGGGGTGGATCTAGTAAGTCTATTTGAAAATGTAATCATTTTGATAAAACGTTTTTGCAGGATAAATATACAGTTGAGGTTGCTCATGAAGGTACTTGCCGAAATTACATTGCAGTATGAAATACAAGGATAAATCATAGTATAATATAAATTAATACAGATTTTCTTGATAATAGATGCTGTATGCGTCTTATTACTCCAATATTCTTCGCAATCTTGTTCGAGATGAGTGCAATAAGATTTTTCCAAGTGAGATTTTCATCAATCATAACACCTTTACGTGGTTCTGTGGACGGGATGTGTTCAGGTCCACCCCGAAACTCTCTCTAGGTCACTAGAATAAAGGTGACGGAGGACAAACTAAGATTTGGAAAGAATGAAAACAGGTTGGAAGTAGCTTGTGAATGGATTGATAGACAAAAGATAGATATGAAGATAGCCAATTAATGCTTGATAGCCAAACTAATTTCACGCTCAAAAAGTTTGAAATAATCAAAAATAATAATGAAAATCGAATGTGCGCATGCGCAGAACCACAAAGTAGCATTTCTCGGCAGGTAGCAGAAATTGGCAGAACAACTGTCAAAACCTGTCAAAACACTACCCATGACATGAATTGCATTACACTATGTGAACATTATGCGATAAAGAGGAAAAAAAACAACAATTCTATCGCTTTATTTGATATTAATTCAGTCATTCGCCTTTATTTAACCAGGCAGGTCATTAAGAACACATTCTTATTTACAATGATGGCCTAGCAAGCGACAAGGACCACTTGGGGGAAAAGGAAGTGGTTTAGGGAGTAAAACCAGCCCCCGGGTCTGGCAGTCAGAAGGCGCGCCGATTTTTTCCAGTGGCCAGCCGCGGTACTGCAACAGAAAATCCCATGCGGCCCAGAAAGCTTTTTTCCCATAGACCGCAATAGTAAAAGATAAGCCTCTAAAACTGTTCACAGGACACCTCCAGCTGTAATCACCGGCAATTACTAATCTTTGTATTCTATATTTTTAAGTCATGGACTTTATATCCGTCAAAAATGTTTTATAACGGCCAGAAAAGTCAAAGAAAAGTCTCTTTCTGGGCGTGACGTCACGGATGACGTCACAGCCGTGTCCGTGCATTCCACGGATGTTTATATTAATATATATTATGTAATTATATTATATTAATACATTCATAATATATGTAATGCTATACATGTAATAATATACATTAATTTATGTATTATATTAATACATATTATATTAATATTCGCGGCATTCCCCCGGGGCATGATGGGAGGCCCCAGAGCATCATGGGAGGTGACTCAACTGCGCATGCTCTATGGGCCGCTGTATGCGGAAGTAAACCCGGAAGTCAGAGATTTTTTCGGCTTATGCGCTGGCTGAGCAGAATGCATTGAAATGAATGGGCGGCCATTTTTAGTCTCCGATCCAGTTTCTATAATACATCCATGAGTAAAACACAGTAAAATTGTAGCTCTACAAAAGTAGGAAACCATTAGGGAGCATTTTTTGGCAAAGCAGCAGAAATTGGCAGAACAGTGGCAATCAAACTTCGAAAATCGACTGTGCGCATGCGCAGAACCACAAAGTAGCATTTTTTCGGCAGGTAGCAGAAATTGGCAGAACACCGTACCTGCGCGAATCGGCGATGACGTCAGGTCACGTGGTGTTGTTTGGAGCAGGAAGCGTCAGTGACGTCTTCGTGCGCGGCTCGCTGCCGCTTCACCGCTCCGCTTTTTCCGCCTTTACTCCGTCCGGTCGGCATGACGGTGGGAGGTGGACGCTCCTCTTAAAAATGGCTTTTAATTATCAATATGCGTGGAAGTGGAGACTATAAACCCGACACGTTTTTACAGCCGCTGCTGCTGCTGCTGCTGTTGTCAGGTGGTCGTTAGCTCCCCGGGCTAACGCGGCTAGGCTAGGTGACAGGTAAACCTGGTGGGAAATAGTTTTCTGTAACGTAAAACAAAAGGAGCAAAATGGAGCTGTTTCAAGCAAAAGACGAGTATATTCTCCAGAGTGGAGACCGTGCCCTGTGGTGCAGCCGGAGAGACGGGAGCCTGACTGTCAGACCTGGTAGGATGTTTGATATTAATGTCTCATTTATCACAACAGATCTACTGGTTTAGACATCTGGAGCTGTTATTATTATGTTGCTGGGTTAGTTTAAAATATTTGATTGAATTGATTGAAATCTTTATTTCGAGCATACAAAACAAAAAAGAATACAAATAAATAGTGATTAAACAAAATCAAAGGGAAATAGACTTTCATGCCCGAAAAGGAGGACTTATTTGGTCCTACCTCTTGTTTCTATTTCAAATTTTGCTTGAAAATAAAAATAAGAAAAAAATAAAACAGCAAGCTATACTTTATCAAAAAATATACCTGTTATTACCAGAGCAATTGTAAATAATACACACACACACACACACACACACACACACACACACACACATATATATATATATATATATATATATATATATATATATATATATATATATATATATATATATACATATATACACAGGACTGTCTCAGAAAATTAGAATATTGTGATTTTCTGTAATGCAATTACAAAAATGTCATTTAATATTGCTGATCATGGCTTACAGCTTAAGAAAACTCAAATATCCTATCTCAAAAAATTTGAATATTCTGGGAATCTTAATCTTAAACTGTAAACCATAATCAGCAATATTAAAATAATAAAAGGCTTGCAATATTTCAGTTGATTTGTAATGAATCCAGAATGTATGACAATTTTGTTTTTTTAATTGCATTACAAAAAAATAAAGAACTTTATCACAATATTCTAATTTTCTGAGACAGTCCTGTATATACACACACATCTTACCATAAACAATATAATAATTATTATATATACCATTTTATATACATACATTGTGCTGAATTCCCACACAATCACGACCTCACGTCTCCTCTTCCCTGTATTTGGCAAAAATAATTTCTTTGTATTTGCTTTTGAATTTGTAGATGAATATCACTCTAATATTAATAATAATAATGATAACCACAATCATATGCTGTAACAATGCACCTTCAATAACCATGTCTACCTCATACTGCTGCACCTTTCACTTTAAAAAAGAAAAAAATGTATATATTTTAATAAGAGCTGTCTATTTACTGTACAGTGAGTAAAAATAACCGAGTCAAATTCCCTGTCTTGTTTGACCCGACTTGGCCAATAAAGCTGATTCTGATTCACTCTTAACTCACCTGGGTTGAAAACGTCACACAGGTGATTTCATCCCATAAAAAATGATGAAACTCCCTGAATCATTAAGACGGCATAAAAACCCTTTACAGTTGTTGCTTATGTTGGGCCGAAAGGCTATTATGACTAAGTGGGTGGGAGAAGAAAGAATGAAGGGCTATATTTCTCTGGAAATTGAATTGAAACTGTTCTCAATTCACTTACCTGGTTAAATAAATAAATAAATAAATGGAAAGAAAGACTGAGATTTGTAATTAGTGGTCAGAGGTGTCTTTTTACAGCAAAATTTGGCAAAGTGTTGGAGTACCTGGGAACTGAAATGTTGGATTCACTGAGGACCTTAGGAATCATTGCTGTGTATGTATTCTGGATATGTTACATATTTCAAATTATTTGTATATATACTGCACTGGACATGTATAATTTTAAAAATGCATAATAAAAAGAATGTTAGAAAAAAAAAAAAAAAAAAAAGATGAAAACTGACAGGTAGCAGTTGCTGGATGTGCCACTCCTAAGCAGTGCAATCACCCAGCTCTCTAGATTTCATTTCGATTGTGCCAACTCCCCAAGCAGCTCCTTCGTAGCTTCTCACATTACAATCTGCCGGTTAAATAAGACTTTCCACTTCTTCCATTAATAGACTCATCACAGGAATGTTTGACAGTGAATAATAACACATTCCAGCTGCCAGTACCAGCTGATTAAGTGTTATTGATGAATGTGGAGCTGCAGCTCCATGACATTATGTCTCAGTTGTGTTGCCGAAAGTGCTGGATATGTTTGTTTGTTTATTTCGGTCATTTCCAAAATAAGAATTGAAATACAAAAGAAAACATATTGCATTAGACAAAAATATATAAACAAAACGAGACCGAAAAGGTGTAGACTGAAGGTTAGTTTATTACGCCTACCCGTTTATAATCAATTTCTGTCAGCTCCTACATATACCGATACGGAGCAGTAAATCAATTAAAAGAAAAACATTTCATATACTTTTTGTATATTGAAAAGATTCAGTATACTGCTATTATCTTATTTAAGTTCAGACACTTACACAAACACTCATACAATATGATCATGTTGGTTCCCGATAATCAGCTCTGTTGATATCATGCACTATGGGAGTTGCATACTCTCATTTGTAGATGAATGACTGCTGAGGTAAAAGAAACGTTTCATTAAAGCACCGCCAGGCTGTGAATGCCATCTTCAGTCAGATGAAAGTGTGCGGCTGTGCAGCCATCCTGAACAGGGTTTTAGTTGCACTGCTGTTTCATTATTTAATTGGAAAAAGGGTTTCCACTTCTCCATGTGTTTCCACTCCACACTGGAGCAGGTAGTGAGGTATTTCACGTTCTGGATAAAGTTCCAGTATTAGTCTTGCTCCTTTTTCTGTGAGAGTTTTCCCGTGGGCCCCCAGGACCTGTTCCTCTCCACATGCAATTCTTGGGCCTGTGGAACAGGAAGAGTCATTGTCTGAGGGTCACCTCAGTTGATGTTCTCCACCCTTGGCCATGACTTTCATATTTTCCAGTTTCCTCACACTGTAAGGTTTAATCCGTGACTAATGCTGAACATTCCAGTTTTCTGTTTTCCCTGCAAGACTTGACATAACTGCATTATACTATGAAAATAACATAGAAAAGTATTTAAAACAAATCTAATTACACTTTCCTTTCAAGTTTATTTAGGTCCAATAACTCTTTATTTCATCTAATATTCTTGAAAAACAACAGACCTACAACATTGGCACAGATTTAGTGGGATCTCTTTATCTATGTTGTCGTATTTTTTAAAACCCTGAGTTGCAGTTTTTAGACCAAGTCTTTTTATCACTGAGACTTGCACATACTTTTCTGTGAATTTGAACACTTTATGCACGTACAAATCAACCAGCCACGACTATAATTGGACTATTTGGCTATTTTTGCCTGAGAAGACACACGTGCTCCAAGCTTTTATGAAACAGCCTCAGCTCCCAGTAACCCTTTGTTATCCTGGATCACATTTCAAAACACCTCTCTGATGTTCATTTCCATGTATTTGTTTCAGCCACAGATCTTTTGTTAGCCTGGAACCCGGTGTGTTTGGGTTTAGTGGAAGGTGTCATTGGAAAGATACAGCTTCACACAGGTAAGTGGATAATGAAACAAACACACACAATCATAAAAAAGCATTTGAACATTATACCCTCAGCTGTTTGTGACTTGTGCAAAAAACACACATTCATGCCAGTATTACCAAATCATTTAGTACTTTGTATGTTTCCTTTTAACAAGTACAAGTTTGAAAAAAATGTGTAAATGGACTTTGAAGTGTGTGTGCTTATGAAGAGGAGTAAGCAGCTAATGAAGATGATTCAATTGATAAGTGGCTTTTTCAAATGGACATTCGAAATTATGCTTTTCGCAAGAAAAGGACCATTACATTATCCTAGGATATCAGACAGATTAACATAGTATAAATATCCTTTTACAGGATGGTTTATAGTGCCTTATTAATGAAATCTGCAGTCAGTCACTGCTGTGCAGCCGCTTTCTTTACGCCTTTTAGATCGTGAGGACCTCAGTGACGCATCTCCCCATCTTCTCTCTCCCCTTGGCAGACCTTCCACTCGGCCTCGTATTAATCCGCCAGAAAGCACTGGTTGGTATTTTACCAGGCAACCACAAAGTTTACAAGATTACCAAGATAGCTGTCATTCCACTGTCTGAAGAAGAGCCTCAGGAACTCGAGCTGGAGGTATGCATACATGATAACAATTTCATCAATCTCTGGTTTAACTGTTATATTCAGTCTAACTTGAAAACCATTCAGTAGTATGTGTGTAAATCCTAAATTATTTTTTTATTTCAAAAAAGCAAACCCTGTAGTTGGAGAAAAAAAAACTCTTGTATAAGTCAGTGAGTGACTCATCTGTGAAGATTGACTGAAAGTGGTGGAAAATGAGTTGTGGATGTTGTTTTTCCTTACTCTGATAAAAATAAAACATTTGTAAAATCCTAGCAGTAAATGACAAAAGAAGCTGAATATTGCTAAGATTTTAGTTTTTTCAGGGGAGCTTCATGGAGGGTGAGACCCATTATTTTCAAGTGAGTAATAACGGAAGAGATTGATTGTTAGTGGATAAGCTTTTAGACCTCACCCTGTAGGATGTCTTGTGTTGTGTTGACCACTGGCCCCTTTTTACACCTAGAAATCCTACAGATCAACGTAGATGTTAGTTTAAATTAGCACAATATAGTTTGCTGTAGTGAGAAAGGTAAACCTTTTAGTTGGCTGTTTATGGAGAGACATGTTACCAAGCTTGCTCTTACTCCGGCTATAAAAGTATTATTATTTTTTTAATGGCCTAAATATCACCACAATCGTGGGCTTCATGCAGTTGCATAAGTTTGATAGAGGTTTTTCTGTTCCAGCTTTGCAAGAAACATCATTTTGGAATTGACAAATCGGAGAAATTGGCCCAGTCCCCAGACGAGTCGAAGTTGATGAAAACGTTGAGTCAGATCAAATCTAACGTGGCTGTGCCCATCAAGAAAAAGGTAGTGTTTTGCTGTGCATGTTCTGTCTTTTTCAAACCAAAGCACTATTTTTCCTGTCTTTCACATTTCTAAAATCTTGTGAGGTTCTAGTGGCGTTTTCCTTCATTGCTTCTCCAACTTACTGCTGTTTTCTGCCCACCTGTCCAATGTAGTATTCCCCTGCTTTCCAGGTGAAGGAAAACAAAGAGAAGGAGCGTCTGGAAAGACGGCTGCTGGACGAGCTGTACAAGATCTTCATGGACTCGGACTCTTTCTACTACAGCTTGACCTACGACTTGACAAACACTGTGCAGCGCCAGGGAGAGTTGGAGAAGTCAAACCTACCCCTATGGAAGCAGGTTGGGAGCAAAATCCCACTGTGGAGCTTTTATTCTAAGTGTCTTGCAAAAAGTCCTCATTTACATGATTTGTCCTTTTTAAAAGGTGGATGATCGCTTCTTCTGGAACAAATACATGATCCAAGATCTTATCGACCTTCAGGTAATCATTTTTCATTGTGCCCATAAAGTGTTATTGACCATGTGGCTTTAGTGGTGCAGTTGTCCTGTCTGATAATTGTAGGACTTTATCACTTAATATGAAAATAATCACTGAAACAAGGCGTTAACGGTTCAGAGCTATAAAACTTTATCTTGTTCAGGTACTTTGTCAATGCAAAGCAGTTTCTTACCAACCTGACAAGCAGCATTTTAATGTCCTTGTCTTGCCCTGTTGAACTGTCCAGGTCCCAGAAGCGGACTTCTGGGTGACACCGATCATCCAGGGCTTCGTACAGGTGGAGGAACTGGTGGTGAACTACAATGACACGTCGGATGAGGAACGGAGCAGCCCAGAGACTCCACCGAAGGACGTCACCTGTGTCGACGACATCCACCCTCGCTTCACCGTGGCCCTGATCTCCAGACGCAGCCGTCACCGCGCAGGTATAACCACAAGTCATCCCTAAACTCTGATAGAAGTCAAACAAACTCGGACAGATTTTAGCTATAGACATTTAGAAAAACAATTACCGTATTTTCTGGACTTTTTTCATAGGTTTTAAACCATGCGGCTTATACAAAGATGTGGCTATTCTATGGATTTAGAATCAAAACTAAGACAAAATAAATGCAAAGAAGAATACACTACTTCTTCTTTAGCAGATAAAAGTAGGTAGAAGCAGATTTCAAACAGATAAATAGATACATTTTCTCTTTGTTCTGTCCCGTTTTAATCAGCAAAGTTGCTGCCGTGTTAAAAGACACTGTTAGGAAAGGATCTATTTAGGTACAAACATGTACATCATTTACAGTTCAAATTCCTTCTGTACATGTAGTAAATATCTAATCTAACAACATAAATATCTGCGGCTTGCATATCTTTTTTTTTTTTTTTTTTTAAATAGAGCGGATGCGGCTTGTATGCAGGTGCAGCTTGTATATCTTTTTTTTATAGTTTTTTTTAAAAATAGAGCGGATGCGGCTTATATGCAGGTGCAGCTTATAGTCCAGAAAATACGGTAAATAATGTATTAAAACCTGAGGTGAACAATGATCTATTGATAAGGAGAAATGTACTAATGCATTATTTTTCTTCAAAGGGATGCGGTACAAGCGAAGAGGCGTGGATACAGACGGACATGTGGCCAACTATGTGGAGACAGAGCAGTTGATTCACGTGCACAGCCACACTCTGTCCTTTGTGCAGACTCGTGGCTCCGTGCCCGTGTTCTGGAGTCAGGCCGGGTATCGCTACAACCCCAGGCCACGCTTGGAGAAAGGTCAGTCATATTATTTTATCTTCCATAAATAAGAGGGTGCAGAGAGGGTTTCTCTGGCCGTGTTGTTCAAATACGCTGCGCAGAGCCGTTCTTTTGTTAAGTGCCTTTTTAAATAGACCATTGAGTACCAAGGTCATCTTCATATTTAAGGCAACTAGATAGTGCATTTAAGCTACAGTCTATGAGCTGTAGAACACATTTTGGATGAACTACAGGACTGTCTCAGAAAATTAGAATATTGTGATAAAGTTCTTTATTTTCTGTAATGCAATTTAAAAAAACAAAAATGTCATACATTCTGGATTCATTACAAATCAACTGAAATATTGCAAGCCTTTTATTTTAATATTGCTGATTATGGTTTACAGTTTAAGATTAAGATTCCAAGAATATTCTAATTTTTTGAGATAGGATATTTGAGTTTTCTTAAGCTGTAAGCCATGATCAGCAATATTAAAATAATAAAAGGCTTGCAATATTTCAGTTGATTTGTAATGAATCCAGAATGTATGACATATTTGTTTTTGTAATTGCATTACAGAAAATCACAATATTCTAATTTTCTGAGACAGTCCTGTATAGTTTCCTTCTTAGTCAGTGGAGCCTCCTGAGATGCATTATTCCACTTTTGTCTTCGTTCATGTAAACCCTCTCTGCAGATATCTGAATGTCTTTAAAAAAAAAAGTCATTCATTTCTAAAATATTGACTTGCATATTGTTCTGTATTTGCAGGAGAGAAGGAGACTATGCCTTATTTTGCTACTCACTTTGAGGAACAGCTTAAACTTTACAAGAAGCAGGTGGGTTTGCTTCGAGCATGTGCATGGGTACACGGGTCTGTGGTTAGCGTTCCCCCCTCGTGACAGGAATACATTTGTATATGCCAACACTGTGCTTACTCTGCCATCTGTGGTTTCATGCACTTTCATTTTTCTTGCTGGCTTTCCTGTCTTGCTGGGTTTTATTGTACTTTCTGGGGTGTGAAATTAAAATTTAATCTTGTTGCATAATCACAAGATTATATTTAAAGTTCCTTCAGTTGTTTTATAATTGTTGTTTGTTATGTAAATGTTGAGTTGACCCAAGTATGTAGTCATCAATATTTAGCAATTCAGTGGGCTATTGGCAGAACAAGCTGGAGGGATCTAGATGTTTTACACAAACATACCTGACGGCACTTGTTGTCTTTTCAGGTCATCATTAACTTAGTCGATCAAAGTGGACGGGAGAAAATAATTGGCGATGCATTTCTGAAGCAGGTCCTTCTATACAACAACCCAAACCTCACCTACGTGTCATTTGACTTCCACGAGCACTGGTAAGAAACACGCTGATCTCAGCAGACATGAATGCATGTAAATTTATAGCACAGAGCTCTAACTTCCACTTTGTGCCTCTTATATCCTGTTGATAAGCCGTGGTATGAAGTTTGAGAACGTGCAAGTACTGACGGATGCGATTTCTGATATCGTCACGGACCTGAAGTGGGCCTGGTAAGTGTCATGTCTGTATTGCGGTTTGTTTTTGGAGAAATCCTCATAATAGAAGCAGTAAAACATGCTAAGGTAGATAAATAAGGTATTTCTCATTATCATTTGTGTAAAAGTCTGATTTCCATGAGTATTGAATTGTGAATGGATGTCCCTGTGTCAGGGTGGATCAAGCAGGAGTGATCTGCCAGCAGGAGGGTTTCTTCAGGGTCAACTGCATGGACTGTCTGGACCGGACCAACGTGGTCCAGGCTGCTCTGGCCCGGGCGGTGATGGAACATCAGGTGAGGCTTTATAGGTGGTCTTTTCTAGATTAATATTACCTATCAAACTCACTATCACTTCAGCGGTCCATTCTTTAAGGATCATAAAGAGCTGTGAAACTTTAGTTTTCTGTGAAACTGGACTCTTTAAAGGTCAAAGGAGGACAAACCCGTGAACTATGACTATACTACTCTTGGACCAGCATACCTTAATGTCTAGTCATGTACATTTTCAGGACTTAAACAAACAAAACTGGAAGGACATTCATTTTCATTTACTTGAATATTGCTGTACCGTTTTATCTACAGGACTGTCTCAGAAAATTAGAATATTGTGATAAAGTCCTTTTATTTTCTGTAATGCAAAAATGTCATACATTCTGGATTCATTACAAATCAACTGAAATATTGCAAGCCTTTTATTATTTTAATATTGCTGATCATGGTTTACAGCTTAAGAAAACTCAAATATCCTATCTCAAAAAATTAGAATATTCTGGGAATCTTAATCTTAAACTGTAAGCCATAATCAGCAATATTAAAATAATAAAAGGCTTGCAATATTTCAGTTGATTTGTAATGAATCCAGAATGTATGACATTTTTGTTTTTTTAAATTGCATTACAGAAAATAATGAACTTTATCACAATATTCTAATTTTCTGAGACAGTCCTGAACTTGTCCGTTCCAAATAAAGAAAAAATTGTAAAAAAAAAAGGATAATAAAGATTAACAGTATTAAAAAATAAATTGTCATATTTTAAATGTTATATTATAAAAACACCATTAGAGATGCATTATTTATTTATATATTTATCACTGATGAATGTTTTTTTGAATGCATGATGCCCGTCTCTCCCTGCAGCTGAAGAAATTAGGCGTGATGCCTCCAGAGCAGCCTCTGCCTCTCAAGTGCTACAGGATTTATCAGGTCATGTGGGCCAACAATGGTGACACCATCAGCAGACAGTACGCGGGCACAGCAGCACTTAAGGTACAATCACCGTCCGAACACACGATCAGACCAGAGTTTACTGAAACAAACAGGTTTTCTGAAACGAGTGGTACTTAAGCTCCAACAAACAAGTATACCTAATTGTTACTGACCTTTTATACTCATTCCTTACTGTGTGGTGCACGGTTTTGCAGTCCGGGTACACTCACCACTGCTACCGTAGATTTCTTGTTTAGCACCAAATTGCAGACATACCATCCATTTCGTAGTGTACAGAGAGGAGCATTTCATACCTAAAGAGCTAAATGTTTCCCTGAGGTGTTAATAGGAATCAAAGACGGGCCATAGATAAATGGCTCCAACTAAATACGTGTGCTGCTTTGTAAGCCATTGCTAACGAGTTAAGTAGACTGACTGACGCGAGGAGGTGATGTCACTGTTGTTTTCAGGAACAGCTTGTGCTTCTGCAAGAACACAAGCTGAGAGTTCATATAAAGGGGTTATTTAACAAAAACTTTGTGTTTTAGGGAGACTTCACCAGGACGGGAGAGAGAAAACTGGCTGGTGTGATGAAAGATGGCGTAAACTCTGCCAACCGTTACTATCTGAACCGTTTTAGAGATGCCTACAGACAAGCAGTTATCGGTATGGAAAGATGGACAGATTTGGCTGGTTTTATGTGGATCTGTGCTGCAGCTCCAATGAAAATCTGTCCTCAACACTTCTGAGCCGACCGATCTGTTTCCCTGCAGATCTAATGATGGGGCTGCCGGTGACCGAGGACCTCTACTCCATCTTCAGTAAGGAGAAGGAGCATGAGGAGAAAGAGGAAGAGAGCCAGAGAGGAGCGCAGGAGCAAGTCAGCCTCCTGTTGCAGACGTACATGCAGCTTCTGCTGCTAGATGATGAGAAGTTTCACGGCGGTTGGGCCCTGATCAACTGTGACATGAGGTCAGTGGGCTCTTGTAGTGCTGATAATGTATCAGTTTAATATAATCAAGAATAGGCCTGTGTTGAAAAAAATCGATTTTCCAATTCTGATTCGATTCTCATATTAATTCTTAAAAATTGATTCATGTGTCTAAAGATGGATTTTTTTTTTAATTCTTTTTTTTTTTTTTTTTTTTATTTATTTATGTATTATTTTTTTTCATCATTACATTACAACTTTTGGTTATTTTTTTGTTTATCCCCGAAAAAGGAATGTTTTGTTGGACACGAGAATAACTGGTGCCATGTTTTTGCCTTTAAATATGTTTAAAGGTATGAAAACATTAAAGTGTTAGGTTATAATTGCATAAATTGTCTATATTTCATTACTTTATATACTGTCTTGGGGTTACATTTGCAAAAAATGCTAAAAACCAAATTCTCAAAAATTAAGAACCAAAATAGACCGAACATGAAACAAATAAAAACGGAATGTGGGAAAAAATAAAACCGATTTCATCCGTCTGTTTCCTCCCTGGATCTGTTTGGTAATTCTGCAACATAATGTTTCTGAAAGCAGTTCTATCAGCATTCTGGGAGCTGATTGGTCCTTACAGCATCATTAGCTGCAATACTATAATACTAGTATTAATATGTTGCATAACTACTGTCATATAATTCATGCAACAGCTCAAAAAACAGTTTTAATAACACTAACCCAAATCAATATTGGAATCGAAACAAATCGGATCAAATCAAATCTTGATAATCGATTTTGTATCTTAAGAATCGGAATCGAAAATAAAAAAATTTGATCACAAAAAAAAAAAGAGAATCGGAATCGAATCGATTCTTGACATTTGAATCGATCCCCAGCCCTAATCAAGAATATAGATGATGAGCACATTTGGTACTTTCCTAGTCCTCTTTTCCTTTAAGCATTCCCCAATTTTCTCCCCAGCCTCATTGATGCAACAAACAAAGACGTGGATGTGTTGCTGCTCCTGTCAGACAAAGCCTACTACATCGCTTAGTAAGTCAAGACTTTCGTTCAGGAAAAAGTTTCCATTAGAAATGGTTTGTACGGATTCATTTATTTAATTTCTTTCTTTTTCATTTTAGCTATGACGAGGAGGCAGACAAAGTTAACCAATACCAACGCCTTAACTTGGAGGGCTTGGAGAAGATTGAAATTGGTAGGTTTTTCTTGGAAGGAGAAGTGCTAAAGCCGTCGCTGAGTCACCCAACACTTCCCTGAAGTGTAACCACAGTTTCTCCAAATCTTCTCTGCAACATCCTCACCAGTCATGATTCATCCGAGGAAAGCAAGTCATTAAAAAATGAGTGTTATAAGTCGTGTATTCTTGTGCAGGTCCGGAGCCTACTCTATTCGGGAAACCGAAGTTCTGCTGTATGCGTTTGCACTTCAGGAACGAAGACACGAGTGGATACTTCCACACGCTGAGAGCAGCAACACGGAACTCTGAGGATGATGGGAAAGGTATGATGTCATTCTTTAACCCTTGTGCTGTCTTTGGGTCAAGGGAGTGTGAAGGGAGAAAAGAAGGAAAGTAAGGAAGAAAGGAGAAAGGAAGGAAGGAGGAAAGGGAGTAAGGAAGGGAGAAAAGATGGAAGGAAGGGAGAAAAGATGGAAGGAAAGAAGGAAGAAAGGAGAAAAGAAGAAAGGAAGGGAGTAAGGAAGGGAGAAAAGATGGAAGGAAGGAAGGGAGAAAAGATGCAAGGGAGGAAGGGAGAAAAGATGGAAGGAAGGAAAGAAGGAAGAAATGAGAAAAGAAGGAAGGAAGTAGGAAAGGGAGTAAGGAAGGGAGAAAAGATGGAATGAAGGAAAGAAGGAAGTAAGGAAGAAATGAGAAAAGAAGGAAGGAAGTAGGAAAGGGAGTAAGGAAGGGAGAAAAGATGGAAAGAAGGAAGAAAGGAGAAAAGAAGTAAGGAAGAAATGAGAAAAGAAGAAAGGAAGTAGGAAAGGGAGTAAGGAATGGAGAAAAGATGGAAGGAAGGAAGGGAGAAAAGATGCAAGGGAGGAAGGGAGAAAAGATGGAAGGAAGGAAAGAAGGAAGAAATGAGAAAAGAAGGAAGGAAGTAGGAAAGGGAGTAAGGAAGGGAGAAAAGATGGAATGAAGGAAAGAAGGAAGTAAGGAAGAAATGAGAAAAGAAGGAAGGAAGTAGGAAAGGGAGTAAGGAAGGGAGAAAAGATGGAAAGAAGGAAGAAAGGAGAAAGGAGGGAGGAAGGGAGAAAAGATGGAAGGGAGGGAAGAAGGAATGAATGGAGAAAGAAAGGAAAGAAGGGAGGGAAGAAGGAAGGAATGGATAAAATAAGGAAAGAAGGAAGGAAAAGCAAAGAAGGTAATAAAGGAACGAATGACAGAAGGGAGGTAGGAAGAAAAAGGAGTAAAGGAGGAAAAGAAGGAGGAAAAGAGGAAAGGAAGAAGGAAGGAGAGAGCATGGCAGGAGGAAAGAAGGATAGAAGAATTGGGTCATTTTGACCCAAAGACAGCACAAGAGTTAAAGAAGAAAAGTCATTTTTGTTGTTTTTAAATGAGAAGTTGTGCAGGTTTATCATTAAATCATATTTAATGACGTATTTCAGACACATTGCAGTGCATAGCTGAGATGCTTCGCATCACTAAACAAGCCACAGGGCAAGATCTGGTTGTGGTTGAGAAGAAGCTGGATAGGTGAGTATTCATTTGTGTTACTAAGATAAATAGTCGTCATCTCAGTCTGTCAGATGTGGCTCCTATACGTGAGTGGTCTGTATTTGGGTCAATGACGTGATGCCTATATTTACAGATTTTTTTTCAATTCAAAAAAGGTTTAAATGGATATTTTTTTTATATTAAATGGTTATTTGGGATTTTGTTGTTGTTTTAAGCATCAAAATGTCATGTGGTGCGGCCGTCCGACCATGACTCTTGTTTTGAAAACATTTTTTGAAATCACTCTAAATGTTTTTAAATCAATCTTCTGCGCGATCTGGCATGATTTCTGAAATGTCTTGTAGTCCTGTGTAAGATGGCAACACATTTGTATTTATATTTCCATCATAATATACAAACAAAGTTTGACTGATGTCCATTTTATGAAATATCATGTGGCGCGACCATTAAAAAAACAATTTTTTTAAATACTGAAAACTGAAAAATTGATTTATTTTAATATGAATCATGGTTGCACCACATGACCTTTTTTAAGGCTAGTGCTAATTCATCTAGACCAGGGGTCGGCAACCCAAAATGTTGAAAGAGCCATATTGGACCAAAAACACAAAAAACAAATATGTCTGGAGCCGCAAAAAATTAAAAGTCTTGTATAAGCCTTAGAATGAAGGCAAACGGTGAAAGGCGAAATGTCGAGAAAAAACTCAAAATGTTGAGAAAAAAGTCGAATAGTTGAGAAAAAAGTCGAAATGTTGAGATTGTTGATCTCGAGAAAAAAGTGGAAATGTCGAGAAAAAAGTCGAAATGTTGAGAAAAAAGTCAAAATTTTGAGAAAAAAGTCGATATGTCAAGAAAAAAGTCGAAATGTCAAAGTACAATCTCGAGAAAAAAGTTGAAATTTCGAGTAAAAAGTCGAACTGTTGAGAAAAAAGTCGAAATGTTGAGATTAATGTTGAAGTACAATCTCGAGAAAAAAGTCAAAATGTTGAGAAAAAAGTCGAAATGTCGAGAAAAAAGTCGAAATTTTGAGATTAATGTTGAAGTACAATCTCGAGAAAAAAGTCGAAATGTCGAGAAAAAAGTTGAAATGTCGAGAAAGAAGTCAAAATTTCGAGAAAGAAAGAAAGAAAAGAAGGAAAAAAAGATTTAAAAAAAGGAAGAAGAGGGAAAAAAAAGGTCAAACATTTTTGAAAAAGCTCCAGGAGCCACTAGGGCAGCGCTAAAGAGCCGCATGCGGCTCTAGAGCCGCGGGTTGCCGACCCCTGATCTAGACAAAAAACTCTGAAATCACTTAATTTAAAATGTTTATATGAATTTATGTGTACACAACATTCTTAATGTTTGAACTACTGCAATAGATATTCTTTTTTTTTATTATTTTAAAATGGACCTGTTGAAAATCATTATTCGTCATTGACCCATTTGCGTTCCAGGCGGCAGAGCAGACCTCACGAAGACATCATGATCCAGAATAAACCTGCCGACCAAGTCCCGGGCGGGTCCGGCCTGGCGCAGGGCAAAAGTTTCCTCCTCAACAAATTCTCCTCCCTCAACCAGAAGGTGAAACAGACCAAGACTAACGTAAACATCGGCCCCTTCAAGCCTCTCGGTAAGCTGGGCAGCTTCTCCAAGCCCGACGTGGCTGTAAATTTCCTCAAACCAAATATGCACGTCAACCTGTGGAAGTCCGACAGCAGCTTGGAGACGTCCGACGCCGTCACAGGAAACCTTAAGGACCTCGCTGACGAGCATTACGACAACTCTTCAGACTCGGACTCGTACAATTCAGACCCGGAGCACCCCCCGTGCTCTGGCTCCCTGGAAAAAGTGGACTATGTGCTGCCCAGCTGCGGCATCGTAGCATCAAATCCCCGACTGGGCAGCCGCTCCCAGTCCATCGGCAGTGTGGAGCTCAATATCCCATCTGTCGGTCGGGTGACCGGCTGTGACGGAAAGCAAGAAAACCTCTCTGAAATCAGCGATGACAAGTCCCCCGGGGCTGCGTCGGTGGCTGAAGAAGCCATTCTCATTGACTTTGGCACTCCAATCGACGCCTACTGCCACCAGTTCGTGCACGACGCCCAGACCAAACCCGTGGAGGTGTTTGGAGAGCAGCCGCCGCCCAACGCCCTTCCACTCAACCCTGTGCAAAACAAGACGGCAGCAGACTCGGACAAGCAGCGGAGCTCCGAGCCGCAGGACCAGGACGAGGAGCCGCAGCTCCCCAGGCCGTCCCAGCTGGACGTTCAAAACTCTACCTCCGGTTCCAACCTGCTCTCCATCCAGAAACCCAGCTCCGCCATCTCCGGGGGTTCCCGGGGAAGCCTGTGCTCACAGATGGAGGGAAGTCTGGGGCCGTCGCCGGCCGACAGCAACGGCAGCCGCGTGGTGTCGCCCTTCGCCAAGATCAAGAGTTCCATGGTCCAGGTGGCCAACCTGACCCAGGCCGGACTCACCCAGGGCATCAACTACGCCGTCGCAAAGGTGCAGAAAAGCCCCGAGCCGGAGACCGTCAACGAGGCCCAAGAGAACGAGCTGAAGGCAATGTTTACACAGTGCCAGACCCGGATCATCCAGATCTAGTCCTTTACTCGTAGCAGGTCATTCAGAAAACTACGGTGGCCGAGACCCGCCACTGCTGAAAATAAAAGTAACGCTGCAAACAGAAACAAACGCTGCTGCAAATAAAATAAAACGCTGCAAACAAATAGAAACGCAGCTGAAAATAAAAGAAACGCTGAAAATATATAAATAAAAAACAACGCAAATAAAAAAGCCACAACGGAAGTGAGTTACCGGGGACTGTTTTTGCCGATGCACCAGTGTTTTTATGCGAGAGGACACCGGTGTTGTTGTTTTTATCATTAATAATAATGCCAAGAATAATTTAAAGCGTGGGAAACAATAGTTATTTGGATGAATGTGAAGTTGAAGCTGTGTGTGGTGGTCAGGGACTTCTCCTCTCACGTAAAAAACACCGGTGCATCAGCAAAAATAGTCCCCGGTAATTCACTTCCGTTGTGGCTTTTTTATTTGCGTCGGTTTTTTTTTTTATTTGCAGCGGGGTTTCTTTATATTTGCAGCGTTTATTTTTATTTTCAGCTGCGTTTTTCTGTATGCAGCGTTACTTTTATTTTCAGCAATGGCGGGTCTCGGCCACCGTAGAAAACCCTTACGGTAGCAGTAGCAAACGCTTGCAAAAACATCACTGTTTGGCCGAGAAACGTTCCACTGAATTTGCCCTTTATTTACACCGGCCCCCTTTAACTCTTTCACAGAATCGAGAAATAAACCCCCAATCCCAGCATCCGCCTACGTTTACACGCACATGATTATTGATTCTTCTTCCTTTCACCACATTGCTCGTTACTTTGTCGTCGTTCTTTGCCGTGCGGCCTCAACACACTGAAGATATCTTTTAATAATCAGTTGTGCCTCCCAGTAGAATTTGCAATAATACTGACACCATTTTCTTTTCTTTTGGTATAAATGTCTCAGATCACCTTTTTATGCAGCACTTGAGTTAAACGGATAAGTAGAATATGGTTATCCTTTACGATATCTGGGGAAGTATTCCCATACGTCAGTGAAACTTTGATAAGATCTGAGAATCTTAAATCCCTCCAGAGACGCCTTTATTATTGAACTAAATCGCTCCTTAGGTACAATTCTTATGAACTCAATACAAATGACTTACCAGACGAGATTAAATAACAGTTAAAGCAGATATGTAAGTTTTATATGCACCATAAAATCACCCCCAGAGGGATTTGTAAAGTATTTTTTGCTCCCGGTGACCACGTGACTGTCCTTAGACTGAAGTTATTTAATGACGCCTGCATGTGTGGTTGATGGTAACAACTGTTAACATTAGCTGCATGCAGAAAGACCAACTCTGACTTTATCCTACGCCGTACGTCATTCTGAATGCAGCTTACCTTTTGATGTAAACCTCATAATAACCCTCAATTTGTTGGAACCGTTGTAGAAATGAACCAAATATCTTTTTTGGGAAACCCAGAGGACCGTTATATTTGTGGAATATTACAATTTGTACAGCTGTCACAAGCGAGCAGGATGACATACCGTACGTAGATATCCTTTGTAATATCAGTGTTGTCGAATGTGACTTAGATGGAATGCGGTAATAGAGACGACCCCATTAGACCCTTAGTTAAGAGTATCCCGGTCGTCGATATGTACAGTGAGTATTATTTGTGTTCTCGGGCAGAGCTGTCTGCATTCACGGTTGGGTGGAAACTGGAGCGTTTTATTTTAAAAGAATGCTCTGTTGTGTCATTTCAGATAGAAAACTAAGGGATTGAAGTTGTTCTGACAGCTGTATGTAATTAAATAACTATTCTACTGTTGTACTATTTAATATGAGGATTTGTTTGAATATGACCCTTGGCCAGCCGTGACATCGCATGTTTGACCGAGACCGGAGTGTAGCACATATTGGGTATATATGCAGTCGCACCCATCCATTTATTAGAAAACACTTTTTGAAATGCTTTATGCACTCCCGAAACTGAAAGCATATTTGCCTTAACAGTGAATTTAAGTGGGATTCTGTATATCAGGTATTTATGGCAAAATCTACCTTTTTAAGTCCATTCTTTCATGTTACATTTGGTGTACTGTATAAAATATGTTCAGGGTAACTTTGTCATCGAGCTTCGTCTTGAAACGTTTCATTTAGATACCAGCACGTCCAGTCTTAGGTGTAAACAGTGTGCTAGTTGGGGGTCATGTGCCGTTAATTAGAACATCATTGCTGCCGCTGGTTTGTTCACCCAAGAACTCTCGTCGTCTTCAGATTATATTAAACATACACTACTATTATTATTGTTGATAATAAAACAACCTCACCCAGTGAGGTGTTGCCTCAATCACTTATCCAGTCCATTTTTCATGTATTATTGATGAACATTTCTGATAAAACCTTGTTGTAGAACGCCATAGGAAATTATAATGAACCTTGTCCCCCTTGTCCCTCTGTTTAGTGTTTGTTTTTTTAAATAACTGTGCTTTGAGGAGAAATATTCCAAGATAGAGTTGTATACGTTTCATATTTTTGTCTTTTCTGCACTCTGCTTGCTCACCAGCAGGTGAAATGTGGGACACTTTTAGATTCTGTTATAATTGTTTTGAATAAAACAGTAGTTACGGGTGCTGCTGATGGTATGTGTTGCTGCCAAAGCTTTAAAAGGTAATGGGTGTAATGAAAATATGTAATACAGAGGGTTAGTTTTAGTTTTTCTTAATTCATTCAGGTTTGCTAACACTGGAGCAATTTTTAACGCAGAGTAAACATTTATTGTGTATGAAGCTAAAAGGAACAGTAATCTTCAACATTCCTGATAAACCAGTGAAAGCGTCGCCGCTCGTTTGCTTTTTATATGCAAAAGATTGCAGTTATATTCAAATCGTGCATTTGCCGGGTGAGAATCTTGTCTCTTTCACATCAGTCGTATTTGCATCCAGCTCCTCGTTTGTCGCGGCCGCTCTTCCCCTCCATTAGGACCCCCGGCCATGACGCGTCGTCATGTGACTAGATGTTCAAGCATTTGATTTGCACTGTTGAAGCACATTCTTCTGGCACTGGCGTTCATCTGGATGTCTAAAGGCTTTCCTCTGTACTGTTGCCATTGTTTTCCACAATGTACTGAGATTGTATTGTATATTAAAGTATCCTATTTATTCTTATCCTGTGTTTGGTGTGTTGCGTAATAAAGTACATTCTGCACTTTTTTTGTTTTTCCATCAGAATATAAAGAGGATTCGTTGTACAATTTTTATTGTCAAATCCATGAACAGGAATCTTAATGCCAGCATGTGCATGGTTTCATTTAGGCTGGCAAGTAACAAACTGACCATTCAAGAAGAAAATGCACCATACGTTATTTACAGACTTTTAAAATTTAAAAATAGATTTTGTAAACAGAAAGTTGTCTGCAGAAATACATAACTTGCTGGCGTGAAGTGCACAGTAAACTTCGAATTTAAAGCAAAAAAATTCAGATGTCATTGTCCATGCAACCCGCATCCCATTAATACATTTAGTTTATTAAAGACATTAGTTACCTAAACTTTATATTCAACTTGGTACAAAAAAAACCCAAACTAAATGGCACATGGAAATTGTCATTACAAACTGTTATGGTATCAAAAAAAGAGACAAAAAGCCACCTCTATAATCATGGCTCGTTGCCGTTGACGTTCTTGTGCTGCTCCATCCGACTCCGCCGCAGCATCTCGGCGTGTTTGGCTCTCATCCAGCCGTCTCTGGACAGAGACGTCTGTCCCAGGCTCAGACACAGCAGCCTGGGGACAGATTCACGGAAACTTAGGTCCTGCTTGGAACAAGACTGAATAAACCATCAAATCTGACCCATGACGCTGCCGTCGACATGTTTACGTCAAATACAGCATGTCGGTGTTGGTCGTGAAGACTGGTCTCATATGGAAATAGGAAATCTGAGCTCAATTAAAGGGGACCTATTATGAAAAACAGGTTTTTTCTTGCTTTAACATATATAAAGTGGTCTCCCCTCAGCCTGCCAACTCAGAGAAGGAGGAAAGAAACCAAATTCTGCAGTGTCTGTACAGCCGCCCGGATGAGCCGTCCAGTGTTATGTGGATCTACGAGCCGTTCAGATTTTGCTCCCCAAAGTTACGGAACGACGATGTGTGCAAACCACTAAAAAAATAACTCTGGCCGGTCGAATGTCGAAATGTCGAGAAAAAAGTGGAAATTTCGAGAAAAAAGTCAAAATGTCGAGAAAAAAAAAAGTCAAAAGGTTGAGAGAAAAAAGTCAAAAGGTCGAGAGAGAAAAGTCAAAATGTCGAGAGAGAAAAGTCAAAATGTCGAGAGAAAAAGTCGAAATGTCGAGAGAAAAAGTCAAAATGTCGAGAAAAAAAGTCGAAATGTCAAGAAAAAAGGTCAAAATGTCGAGAAAAAAGCTCAAAATGTCGAGAAAAAAGGTCAAAATGTCGAGGAAAAAAGTCGAAACCCTGCCACCCTGCCAACTCAGAGAAGGAGGAAAGCAACTAAATTCTGCAGTGTCTGTACAGCCGCCCGGATGAGCCGTCCAGTGTGATGTGGATCTACGAGCCAATAAGATTCTGCTCCCGTCGTTACGTAACCAAAATGCAAACTGCGCCCACAACTATAAAACCGTGTAACTGCATACGAGCGTCCGACTATCGCGTCGCACTGCGTGACATTGGACGCTCTCTGTCCATCTCCCTCCAGCAGCTGCCACTTTATTGAGGTTTTTGTAGTGAAATGAGGAGGAATCATAGAGATAACTTCTCATTTCAACTAACTGGATCAGCCGTTCCTCGTCCGAGACTGTTTCCTACAGCGCTTTCAACCGGCTTTCAACGCGAGCGACAGGAAGAAAATAGAAGCAGGGCGTCCGACAAATGTTCAGCTCAAAACGGCACGCTGCGGCCAGTTAGGACAGTCCAATAGAAAATAAAGCAATGGAATTGATTTTGTCGCTGATGCTCGCATCGCATGCATGACACGGTGTAAAGGCTGATTTATGGTTCCGCATTACACCAACGCAGAGCCTACGCCATAGGCTACGGCGTAGGGTCTGCGTCGATTTAACGCAGAACCATAATTCAGGCTTAACTCCGCCGGCCGGAGCTTCCGCCATTTTTCCGTAGCGGTGTATCGCGTCATTCAGGCAGCCAATCAGCACAGAGCCTCATTATCATAGCCCCGCCCACTCAGAATCCTGCATAGATAATGAGGTTAGAGAATGGGAAGATAAAGACATGGCTCAGAGGCTAAATTTCTAATATATATAGAAAAAACAATCAAAAGCTTGTTTAAAATAGAAATTAAATAAGTCCCCTTTAAGGTTAACGGTGTAAATTCCAACTCCGCCCACCTGGCCACCACCAGCATCCTGTGCAGATCCTCGGCAGAAACGCTCTGCGGGTCGTCTTTCCTCATGTCTACGAAGTCCTCCTCCACCGACTGAGGACACAGACACAGAACAAGCAGTAATCAACACAAACCAGCGAGGAACGGGTTTCTACACGCGTCCTTTTCTGTGCGGACGACATCACGCCTCACCTTGGTGATTTCATCCGAGATGCTGTAGTCCAGCAGCCGCGCCACGGACAGGTACACCCTGAACTTGTTCAGCTGCGACGAGGACTGCAGGTGCACGTGGATGCCGCCCAGGTATTCCTCCACCTGGGACGGAGCCACCTGAGGCTCCAGATGGAGCTGACAGTCGGACTGAGGAGATGAAGAGGACGAGAAACATGTGGTGTGAATACAACGAAGAACATCTGAATAATAAAGTGTTTATTAGTTCCTGCATAATAGTACGTCAACCATCCCTGTCAAGTCTCCCGTCTTGGCTGGGAAACTAGCGCGTTTTACCTCTCTTTCCCACCGTCCTCCCGTATTAGTATTTTCCCGTAAATTTCCCGTTTTATAATATAATAATAATAAAGTTTTAAACTGCAAACTGAATTATTACTAGTCTCGCGAGAACTGCCCCTGCTGTAGCCTGGATGGCAGTTCTCTCGCGAGGTTAGTGGCGATAACGGGAACAAACTCGGAACAAATCAGAGATGGATGGATGTAACGAGAGAGAAGACATTTCTGCCCAAAAAGCGAAGACTTCGTGTAAATATCTCTAAAAATGGGATATAAAATCTACTTTCCTAAAGAGGAGCCGGACGGGGAAGAGTTGCGCGTTCTGAAGGGTTTGTAACTGTGATGTTAGTGTCTCTCACTGGTAGTGTTGTCCTGTGTTGACTTATTTTTGTTATAGCACTATTCTGCACTTTTTGTTTTAGTTTACAATTTCATGTTTCTACATTTTGTGGCACCAGTGCTGATAAGCTTTGTTTTGATCCAATGATGCAGTCAGTGAAAAAAAAAAATACCGGTATGTCCATGTTGGAGAGAATGGACGTTTTTTTTACTTAATTTACTTTACTTTTTTACTTAATTCATTGCCAAAATGTATCTAGAAAGTGATCAGATCGGGATCGGCAGATACTCAAACTCAAGTGATCGGATCGGAAGCTAAAAAATCCTGATCAGGACAACCTTAGTCACTGGTGAAGGACTGATGTCCGTCAGCATTACCAGTGCAGCGCCAGAGAGCCACATGAGTGAAAATGACAAATTAAAAGAAAATGTAAATGTTTCACTTGAAGTAGGGCTGTGCGATTAATCGATTTTAAATCTAAATCGGATTCATTTATCAAGACGATGTTAAAAAAGGAAAATCGGAAAATGGATTTTCCTTTTTTGCAGCTGGCTGCATTACAGACAGAGCTCGTCTAGTCATCTTTGTTTGGTCAAGAACATTGTAAATGTTGTCACTTTACTAAACTCAAGGAGGATTTACAGTATCTTTCAATTGCACTTCATTCCCAATAGGGAAATTGCTTTGCCATTTTTCTTTAAAAATAAAGATAAAATATTTGAAACAATTTATTCCATTGTCTTTTGTAGTTTTACCAAAAAAATCGAAATCAAAAATCGGGTTTTCAGAGAAAAAAAAAAAAAAAAAAAAAAAAAATCGGGATTTTATTTTTGTCCAAAATCGCCCAGCCCTAACTTGAAGTAAATCAATGTGTATATAAACTGAAAATACTTAAAAATAAATAAATGTGCTTTAATTCCCTTTTGTGTTTTCATTTAGGATTAGGATTCATTTAGGATATTATAGGAATGACATACATAGAAATGTCCACAGCATTTCAGTGTCAACAAAGGTCGAACTAGCAGATTCTGAGCACATAATTGTAGTTTGTAAGTGCTTGACAGGTAGATATTTTGGATTTCTCCTAAATTTGTCTTAAAATGTAATAATGGACCTCAGGTAGTTTGGTGGGACAGCGGCGGAAAATGTCCCTGTATTTTTAAAACCAAAACTTGACAGGTGTGACATCAACACTTTGTAGCAGCGATACGAGAGGCAAAGCCACAACAACTTGAGCGTAAAACATCTGATGGGGCTGACGGTCCAGCTGCTCGGCAGCAACAACAGCTCAACGTAAACACGGCCGTGTCTCGTTGTTTACAGCGCGTGCCCTTCACGGCAGGACTAACGGATGGCCCAGCCTGACGCCTCTCCCAGGATTGTTCCTGCGGCACACAGCTGCCGCCATGGCAACTCATTAGACCAGCATCCAGGAATAGAAACGGCACATTCCTCGGCCCGATCGCAGCACAGTGAGACCCGGGGCAAAGCTGCCGGGGGCAGCTGACCAATGGCAGCCGAGCTCGGAGCGTGACGCCGGCTGGAAACAAGCTCCAGCGTCTGACACGGCTATCTCTCGAGACGGGAGGAAACCTAAGCCTTCCCTGACCATGTGTGTGTGTGTGTGTGTGTGTGTGTGGGGGGGGATTGGTGGGCTGGTACTTTACACTCTGAAATAACAGGCTTTATTCTAGGGCTAGGTATCGATTCCAATGTCAAGAATCGATTCGATTCCGATTTGATATTGATTTGGCTTAGTGTTATTTAAAATGTTTTTTGAGCTGTTGCCTGAATTATATGACTAAAATAACTACTGAAATAATAATTTCACAATAATTATTGTGAAATAACTAAGAAATAAATAACTCAAACAGGCCTTTCAATATCCATTTAAAGTGCAAAAAAGAAAGAAATTGCAACAGTTCATGCAGTAAACAAATCATTTTAGCTTATCTAATTTATTCCGTCATCACGCACACATATTGCCATGAAGCACCTGGCATTTTTCAGAAGTGTCATGACAAACTGTGTGTCCGACTACTGGGATTAAAGTTCACCTGGCGAAAATGATGGAGGAGAAGAAGGAAAAAAAAAAAAAAAAAAAAAAATCAACCTTTAGACATAAGAATCGATTTTTAGGAATTAATATGAGAAACGATTTAGAATCGGAAAATCGATTTTTTTCCCACACAGGCCTACTTCATTCATCTTTGTTCTCACGCCCGCCGATAGGGGGGGACAAACGGGTCTGTTGTCCCGGGCCCAGGGTAGGGGGGGGGAAATCCTCATTAAATTATGGAATCATTTTTCAAAATGTTTCAAAATATGCCTATTTGTGGAAAAATATGTAGTATTTGAGTTACATAAAAGCTTGTTATTTGTTTTCTTCCTAATTGTCCTTTTGGTCAAGAACCCCCAACACAAAAAAATGGTTTGGCCGCTGATCAAAATTTGATGTTAACATTTAAAGGAGCTTGAGGCTCCTTTTAAGAAATGAGACTCTCTAGCGCCACCCTTCACCACGACGGCCGTTGGGGGTACTGCAGCCAACAGTGAAGCCGGCACGGGAGAACGGGGAGAGCGCACATGCAGCGTCATGTGACGTCACATCCGCAGCCCAGCGCGGGAATTGCAGCACATTTTGCAGCACACAGCCTGTTCAAGGCAACGGAGAGATACGGTAGAGGGCTCATTCTTTTGGGTTTGGAACGCTTCATCTGACATTATTACTAGAAAACTTAAAATGTATACGGATTTTTTTCATTAATCCTGCCACAATCCGGCCTCAAGCTCCTTTAATTCAACCATTAGAATGGTCAAAATGTCCGGTCAGCACAAGTCCGGTGCTCAGAAAAGAAGAGAAAAGAGAAGAAGAAAATAGAGGCCTCAGAGATTCTCTACACCAATATTTTAAAAAGGTGGTGACGGTGAAGCTGGAATTAATAAAGTCAGTGTAGAGCAAGGTAAGAAACAGTTACAACGTTTACCAACCTTGTAACTTAACCTAACTGGCTAGCTCTAATGTTAACGTCCACTAGCTTGTATAAAAACCTGAAGAGCAGAGGGAGAGGAGAGGAAGAGGGAGAGGAGAGATCTGGGCGCAGGGGGGCCCATCTTAGATTATTTTGTCTGGGGCCCCGGCAGGACTGTCAGCTGGCCTGTTTGTCCTCACCGGCAGCAGCGAGCGGGCCTCTGACGCGATCAGCACGTTAATATTGCAGGGGAATTCCATCTGATGGTAGTTAAAGTCGTAGTCGACCTTCTGCCATGAGATCAGGTTTCCCAGGGCCGTAATGTTGCGTACACCTACAGCACAAAACAGACAGAAAGATCCACCCCAGTTAGTGCTATGGACAGGGGGAGGACGCGCCGGGGAAGGAGCTGGTCCCTCAGTGTCGCCCCCTGGTGGCGTCTGGGCGGCTCACCGGTGCCGTCCAGCTGTCCCTGCTCCAGCTGGGTCTCGTCCAGGAAGAGGGAAGTGTTGGCGGCGAGCTGCAGGGCTCCGCTCACCAGCCGGTTTGCAACATAGTCCTTCTTAGGCCCCAGTCTCAGCTGGTTCATTTTTTGGAGGCTCATTCCCAGGTAGTGTGACTGCAGGAATAAAAAACACAAAAAAATTATCAATAAAGCTGATTACTACGCTCACACAGACCCACTTTTTCTAAATTCTCATGTTATTACATTTTATGATTTGTTTTATTACAAAATCATGCAAATTATGTTCAGAGCAAAATCAAAAATGCTCCCTGACTCAATACAGGGGTTCCTTTCAATTCAGGAAACTCCCTATAATCTTAGAGGTGTCTGCAATTTCACTGTACAAAAAGCTAAAAAAAAAAAAAAGGTATGAAAAGGAGACGTGTCTCCATTACTGGAATGATGCCGACATACATTTAAAAACATGTCATTCTCTTTTGGTTTTTAAGAAAATGGTTTGTAAAGCTATTTTTTGAAGCTTATAATGGCAATTGACTATCTGTAAATGTTTCTTTGCTTTTTTGTTGTTTCTTTGCTTTTCTGTCGTTTCTTTGCTTTTCTGTTGTTTCTTTGCTTTTCTGTTGTTTCTTTGCTTTTCTATTCTCTTTTTGGTTTTCTGGAGGTCGGTAGCCACAAAAAGAAAGTTGGTAATATAGGATAGCCTTTTATAAGCAGTTTGTTTCAGCCTATGCCTTTTCAGTCATTGTTCAAAACATGATTATTGGTTTTGTATGAAATATCAATGCTGTGCACAATGTTTTTTTTTTTGGTGTTGTGTTTTGTGTTGTCACGACTGAATAAACTTCATTCATTCATTCATTCATTCAAATAGTGTTGTCCCGATCGATCGGGCCCGATCACGGCATTTTCAAAACATCGGTATCGGCCAAAAAAGTATCGGGACATACCTAGTTATTAATATATATTAAATAGATTTATTTTTGTTATGCAGTATTCTGCACTTTTTGTTTTAGTTTACAATTTCATGTTTTTACATTTTGTGGCACCAGAGCTGATAAGCTTTGTTGAAATAAATGTCCATGTTGTTCTCCAATGGACAATAAAAGAAACTTGGGATCATTTGAGTTTTAGTCCTCTTTTTTTTTTTTCTTCTTCTTTTTTTTTTAATTCATTGCCAAAATGTATCTGATCGGGAAAAATATTGGAAATGTATGGGGAGCCAAAAAAAGGGATCGGATCGGGAAAAATCGGGATCGGCAGATACTCAAACTCAAGTGATCGGGAGCTAAAAAAATCCTGATCGGGACAACCCAACATATAAATCATTCAATCAAAAATATATTACTTTGAAATATATATATATATATTAAAAAAAGACAGTTGTGGGCAGATTGGACCGGGGTGGGATGGTTATATTAATAAGTCAGCGGACCCGTCCTCAACCTGAATATCTGCTCTACAGCCCAGAGGTGAACCATCGGGCCGGCCACCTCCTTATGGGTCTGATGGCCCAAAGTCAGGGACAGCTAGAAGAAGGTGAGGGGGAAATTGAGAACTTATAATAAAAGGAAAAGAGGAAAATGTGAGAATATGAAACATACCAAATTAAAAAGCAAATTAAAGGGGAAAAGGAAACAAAAACCATCCCCCCATCCCTTTCACTCTTATTTCTTCCTGAGTTAATGACTCCCTCTTTTAAACCATTTTTTTTAAATTTAATTATTTATCCTATTTATTTAGATTTATTTATTTTTTTGCTGCCGTCTCTCTCCTAAAATAACCCTCATACTCATACACACGTGCTTACATACATTAACACACTCACACACCTGATCAAAATCTGAGCAAAAACATTGATTTTGTTGTTTTGAACCGTTTTGTTGGTTTTCTAGTGTCCCCTCTTGTCCTGTACCTGTATGCGTTTTCTGTATTGTTACCCGTTTTGCATTAAATAAAAAAAAAAAAAAAAAAGACAGTGATTGATTTGCAACTCACAGAAGGCACAAGCTGCTGGATGATCTGGTAGAGACGCTCGGTGTACGAGCAGACGGTCGGAACGCCACTCAGGTTCAGCGTGAACTTCCCCAGCGGGAGAACGTCCCGTCTTGTGTAGCTGCAAGAGAATCAACCACACCCAAATTAAAATGCTCCATCTGCAAAGATCCCTGCTCACACGTCACCAGACGAATCCCGACGTACACGTTGGAGATGAGGTGCAGGATGAGGTACTCGGCCGCCAGAGCGTCACCCAGGAGGACGTGGGTGAAGTACGACAGCAGCTCCGCCCTGACGGACGCCATCTCACTCAGGGTCGACGACAAAACTGAGGAGAGAAGAAACAATTACAGGTTCCCATGGCGACTGCAAGAATGAGCACTTTAAAAGGTAAACAGTTGAAAACATGTGCTGCGTTAAGCTGGGCATACACTGTGCGATATTTTAAATCGTTTGATTCAGCCCCATCTCAAACTGCACGACTAGATCGCGCAAAGACTGACAGTAACTGAGTGGTTTTTAAGTAACCCTTAAACTCTTCTTATGCTTCATTTGGTAGATCTTACAAGTACAAAGCATCCACACTGGATAGACGGATTAAACTTAATGTACCTGAGGTTTTCAGAGGCTCCATCAACATTAATGATCCTGTTAAGAGTTTTACTGCTGCACCGACTGATTCCTCATTATACATATTATCATTATTCCTGCTGCTCAGCTGACAGGCCAACTAATAAAGAAACTATAAAAATCACTTGTTTTTTTCCCCCCTTTCTTCTGTTATTGTTCTTGCTGTATGATTTTTCCTCAACCCAAGAAGATCCATCAGTGTCCGCGCACGTGCACGCTGACTAGTTGGAGATGATAACGGTGAAGACGGGTCTCATCTTCCAGCTCCATCCACGGAGCAACAGAGGATGATACGAGTCCAAAGGCGGCGCAGGACACGGGATTTCATTGTCCAGCTCAAACCGAGGCTTGTCTGGGAGGGAATTAGATTATATATTGTTTTCTATCAAAGTTATGTTTGAAAAAGGTATAAAGTTAACGCCACTGGTAACCTACTGACTTACTGATCCCTAAAATAAGTGAACACATTGGAGACGATGGCGCTCACTTTGAGCTCCAAGGTGAACGGTCCTAAACATTTATCCCCGGGGGAAACGAACAGACGTATGAGGCTGCAGCTCGTACGCTTTACTGAGACAGACGTAGAACCGGGTGTGAGAGCAGTCAGAACCGGACAAGTTAGGCCCTGTCGCAATACACCCACTTCCCCTCGTTTTCATCCCTACCCCTAAATTTTGCGCGTTCCCGTGAGGGTAGTGGTGTCCCAATTTCTCTTTCCACCTAGGGGGAGTGCAGAAAACGAGGGTAGTGGCTATGAATCTGTCCCTACACAGCTAGGGTTTTCAGATGCTCACTAGCCGACCGAGGGCCAGAAAAAATTCCCAGAATACTTTTCGTCGTCATTTGCGGACTGAATCAAAAAAAAAAACATGGCGGACATTTATTTTTTAGTGAATAAAATCAATATTATGAGTTAGTTTCTGCATAAAAATGCATTTTCATTACATTTCTAGCGAGAAATATATATTTTACTTTCATAATATTCACTCAGTGAATGTACATAATCACTTGCTTGCTCGTTGTTGCGAAGTCTTTTTCAAACCTCGCCAGAATAAAGGCTGATTTATGGTTCCGCGTTACACCAACGCAGAGCCTACAGCGTAGATTACGCGGCGCCGTACGCCGTACCGTACGCCGTAGGCTCTGCGTCGATTTAACGCGGAACCATAAATCAGCTCCGGAGCCGGCAGGCAGAAATCCCGAAATTTTCGGAGCAAATTTCTTAACAGGCGTAGGTACAACTGTTAGATTTCATCTATTAAACCAACATTTATCTTCCTAAATGATTTATTTCAGCCAGTGCTAATTCTCAACAGAGCTGCAGGTTTCTCCTCGGTACGACGGCGTAGGTTGACCCGGCGATCACGTCTGTACGTGATCTGCTGCTGCTCCGAGCCGGTGGCTCTTCTCATCTCCGAAAACATCGGATCAAATTTCTTAACAGGCGTTATTTGGATAAACTGAGCCCAGGTTGGGGATCTTAACGGTTACTTTTATGCCTGAAAAAATATTAAAACTTAATAAAGTGTCATATTAACAGCGCTACAGCTGAAATTAAAACAGCTTTTAGCTCTGGGCTTCCTGATATGGTGTGACGTTTGTACAAACGTAACTACGCAGTCGCTTACGTACCCGAACGTAAACCACGCAGTGACGTAGCAAGCAAAATTTAGGGGTGGTGCTGAAAAGTAGGAATAGTGGGAGTATTGGGACAGGCCCTGGGAAGATTACAAGGGCCCTAAAATCTGTGGCTTCTTTTTTAGGGCTAGTGGTAGTGAGGGAGGGCTAGTGGTAGAAAGTAGGGGGTGTATTGGGATTGGCCCTTAATAAAAAACAACTTGGTCACAAGTCATGTAACCGGTTCAATTTCTGCTCTACTTCTGAATTAAAACAAAACAAGAAAAGACAAGCGGCAGCAAATGCATACATGCACTGATTCCCGTCAAACAGGTAAAAACTCGTGTCCTTACAGGCACTGCCGTCCTCCAGGCTGGTGCAGGGCAGCAGGGGGTTGTTGTGTGCCAGGGTCTTGGCGTAGAGCATGTGCAGGCGAGGAACCAGCGAGGCGGGCGGGCTGTGCACCCTCTGCTCCTCCGCCGTCTCCATGCACTCCCCGGGGTCCAGGATGGAAGAGGCGTCTCTGCAGAGACCAGCCGACGAGGGATTACAGACGGGCAGCACGCAGCCGGAGGGAAGGGACACAGAAAGGTAGGACTCACTTCTCATCGCCCAGAGCGCTGAGAGCGGGACTGACGGAGAGGATCCCGTAGACCTCCAGGGTGTCGTTCAGCTTGAAGCTGTCCCAGTCCTTGTACACCTGCCAACGAGACACACCTTGCAGCATCTGCTCAGCACTCAGACAGCCTGCTGATCACTGCTGTCTAAGGTATGAAATTACACTAGGGCTGAAACAATTCCTCGAATAATTCAAGTAATTCGATTACAAAAAATTATAGAGGAATTTTCTCTGCCTCGAGGAATCGTTTAATTTTGCAGCTCAAAGCTGGTATTTCACCCGGACTACGTTTAATGCGGCACAACATGCTGACGCCGCTCACGTAAAAGGTAGAAGAAAGAGGCGGCGGATATGTTTGGTTTAAGTAACATCCCATGCTCAGACCATAGATATATATATATATATATATATATATATATATATATATATATATATAAATAAAGGGCTCAGGCAGTCTGCAATGGCCCAGACGGAGACACATGTAACTCAGTGCTTAACTTTTATTTTTAATCCGCTCTATATTCTTCTGGTCCGTTCTCCTATATGTTCCCCCTCTAACCCGGTACATACATAGGTTCCTCTAAACATCTGTTCCCGCTACAGTTTTAACTAAAAGAAAATGTGCTCCAATACAGCAGGTCTCAGAATTTTATTTTGAATACTGCCAAAACTCTAAATCTTAAAGACTTGAACTTAAAATTTGCTTGACACAAATAAAAGTTCAATTGAAACACGTGGGAAAAACACCTAATCTTTTAAGTGATGTGTGTTACCAGGTGTAATGGCATTTTTAGGTTAGAAATAAGAACATTTCTTGGCAAGATCCATAGTTTTTTGAGTGAAGGCAGTGAATTTGGTCAACTGGTGTAAGTTCAGGGTTTTTTAAATGCACAGCCATGAACCTAATGTATTATATAATTTAGTCTTAGTAATGTCAATTAACATCTAACATCTTATCGAGGGCCGAAGAACATAACCTGCTATCTGAAAATGTCACTTTTTTGGGAAAACACAAAAAACTGTGTTTTCTTGTAGAATGCTATTTTTTTAAGGATACCCCAATACATTTCACTGTTTTGGGACTATATTACTACATTATGTGTTAACGATACCAGCCAGGTACAGTTTTTTTGTGTTTTCCCAAAAAAGTGACATTTTCAGATAGGAGGTTATGTTCTTTGGCCCTCGTTATGTATATTTATAATTGCTCTTTAACTAAACAAAAATATGTTTTATCCGATTAATCGATGGAATTTTCAGTAGAATACTCGATTACTAAAATATTCAATAGCTGCAGCCCTAAATTACACATGTTTGCCATCTTAAAGCTGGAGACAGGACGTACTTTAACTAAACAGGAGGGGCCTTTCTCTCCTGGCAGGGGGAAGTTGAGGTCGAGGTGGGAGGCCGACGCCGTCTGGCTGGAAGGAGCTTCCGTCTCCTGCCGCTTACAGTCGCCGTTGCTGTGTTGGTCTGTCGAGCTCTGAGGCCCTGCAGAGATAAATCAGAGCCAGAAACATAATAAATAGCTGATCTTATCTTAGTTATAAGACCCTGATTATATGCAAGGCACTGATGTTCGCACCAGCATGCGCGTCCCTCTGCTTCTGCGGCTGAGTGTCCATGTCGTCCATGTCGTCGTCCTCCTCGTAGCTTCGTTTCTGCCTGCATGGCACATATGAGGTGGAAGGGACGACCCTGGCCTGCGTGGTGCCGGCATATTTGTGCAGAAGAAATTAAGGAAAGCTACAAAGCAGCATTCGGACACGCGTTGACGTGTGTTTTCAAAGATCAGATGACAACAAATCCGCATTAAACTAGGCCTATGTTGAAAAAGTCGATTTCCCAATTCTAAATCTTTTCTCATATTAATTCAAAAATTGATTCATATGTCTAAATATCGTTTTTTTTTTTTTTTTTTTTTTTTATTTATTTATGTATTTTTTTTTTTTCATCATTACATTACATTTTGTTGGACACGAGAATAACTGGTGCCATGTTTTTGCCTTTAAATATGTTTAAAGGTATGAAAACATTAAAGTGTTAGGTTATAATTGCATAAATTGTCTATTTCATTACTTTATATACCGTCTTGGGATTACATTTTCAAAAAATGATAAAAACCAAATGCTCAAAAATTAAAAACCAAAATAGACCGAAAATGGAAAAAGAAAAACGGAATGTGGGAAAAAATAAAACCGATTTCATCCGTCTCTGTTTCCTCCCTGGATCTGTTTGGTAATTCTGACCCACGATGTTTCTGAAAGCAGTTCTATCAGCATTCTGGGAGCTGATTGGTCCTTACAGCATCATTAGCTGCAATACTTGCTGTTGAATCTCAATATAATACTAGTAGTAATATTTTGCATAACTAAAGTCATATAATTCATGCAACAGCTCAAAAAACAGTTTTAAAAACACTAACCCAAATCAATATCGGAATCGAATCGGATCGAATCTTGATAATCGATTCTGAATCTTAAGAATCGGAATCGAATCGATTCTTGACATTTGAATCGATCCCCAGCCCTATATTAAACTGCCTCCTGTTCTGGAGAACTTCCACTTTCTGGTGCCATGAGGATATCTCCTTCACCCACTGGTTCTCTCCGGGGATCGGCACGCAGTAGAAAGTCTGTCTCTCCGCAGTCACAGTGTTTCTGGAATTAAAATCCACCTGGAGATTAAAAAAGAAAGAAAAAGACAACATTCAAGCTGTGACGAGGCATTTACGGGCCCACAGAATGACTAAAGGATGGCAGGTTTAACTCACCCCACATTCTGTCACATCTTTGTACTTCCCACAGCGCAGCATCTGGGGAGTGGAGCACGGTAAAATGAGACGACATCTACCACATGAAATAATTCCAGTGATGCACCGAATGTTCGGTAACCGAAATTGTTCGGGCGAAAATAGTAAGTGGGGAAAAAACCGAACAATTAATAACGGCGTGTGACGATGCAATCAAACAGTGAACAGCGTGGAGTGAAGGGGGGCGGTGTTAAATGCAGCAAACATGTCAGCATGTCAGATCGTTACTTGGATGTGGGAAAAAAGCAGAGGGCACGAGAAATGATCCAGGCTGAGTTGGATTTGGAAAAGCCGCTTGAGATGGAGACGGTGACGGGACGCACAGCAGAGAAAAGGGCCCGTACTACCGACGCGGTGACGAACCCTCACTGTCTAATATGACGAGATCCTCCAAGAAAATAACCCAGATTTTTACAAGTATTATACAAGGCTTCAAATTGCAGAGATCAGCCCCACGATACCCGATTAACTGGATTTTAATGGGAGAAAATGAAGGATTATGAGAAAAAATACAATAAGTACAGTAAGACAAATTGTGACTGGCGGATATTTCACTAAACATTTATTTGATTTATGCAATGGTGAAACAATTGGCAAAATAAATCAAAAACTGCGAAGAAACCATTGTTCGGTATTAGGCCAAGTGTTTATTATTATTTTCGGTTTCGGTCACAAATTTTCTTTCGGTGCATCACTAAATAATTGCAAGCAGCATGGGCACTTTGTATACAGGACTGTCTCAGAAAATTAGAATATTGTGATAAAGTTCTTTATTTTCTGTAATGCACTTAAAAAAAAACAAAAATGTCATACATTCTGGATTCATTACAAATCAACTGAAATATTGCAAGCCTTTTATTATTTTAATATAGCTGATTATGGTTTACAGTTTAAGATTAAGATTCCCAGAATATTCTAATTTTTTGAGATAGGATATTTGAGTTTTCTTAAGCTGTAAGCCATGATCAGCAATATTAAAATAATAAAAGGCTTGCAATATTTCAGTTGATTTGTAATGAATCCAGAATGTATGACATTTTTGTTTTTGTAATTGCATTACAGAAAATCACAATATTCTAATTTTCTGAGTATGCAAAACGGCTCCAAGGGAATAAAGGAAGGACGTACTTTAGCCTTCGTGGTTGGATCGACGGTCTCGTACACTCCCATATAGAACTCCGGGTCAAACATGTCCTGGATTAAACAGCGAAACTTGACCAGGCTGTTGGGCTTCAGGTAGTGCAGAGGAACGTCGTTCAGAGAAGGAACCTGCGTCAAAATAAAGGTGAGTCGCTTACAGATGAGCTGAAACCGGCGTTGGCGATGACATTTCTGTGCATCTGTTGTGCATTTCAGATAGGATACTTAAAACTAGGCCTGTGTTGAAGAAAATCGATTTCCCAATTATAAATCGATTCTCATATTAATTCCTAAAAATCGATTCATATGTCTAAAGATCGATTTTTTTTTTTTTTTGGGGGGGGGGGGGGGGGGGGGGGGGGTTCATTTTCTTTTATTTATTTATTTATGTATTTTTTTTTTTTCATCGTTACATTACAACTTTTGGTTATTTTTTTGTTTATCCCCAAAAAAGGAATGTTTTGTTGGACACGAGAATAACTGGTGCCATGTTTTTGCCTTTAAATGTGTTTAAAGGTATGAAAACATTAAAGTGTTCAGTTATAATTGCATAAATTGTCTATATTTAATTACTTTATATACTGTCTTGGGGTTACATTTGCAAAAAATGCTAAAAACCAAATTCTCAAAAATTAAAAACCAAAATAGACAGAAAAAGGAACAAATAAAAAATGTAATGTGGGAAAAAATAAAACTGATTTCATCCATCTCTGTTTGATAATTCTGCTCCATGATGTTTCTGAAAGCAGTTCTATCAGCATTCTGGGAGCTGATTGGTCCTTACAGCATCATTAGCTGCAATACTTGCTGTTTAATCTTAATATAGACAACTAGTAGTAATATTTTGCATAACTACAGTCATATAATTCATGCAACAGCTCAAAAAACAGTTTTAACAACAGTAACCCAAATCAATATCGGATCGAATCAAATCTTGATAATCGATTCTGAATCTTATTTTTTTTGTATAGATGTCTTTATTGAGGGCATTAAAAAAAAAGAAATAAGATTTACAATAACAATATAATTATCAATATTTCCCCCCCTTTTTTTTTTACTTTTCATAACATTAATTAAACCAAAATAAATAATAATAAAAAAAAAAAAATAAATAAATACAAAAAAAAAAAGTAAATAAAACAGCACACCCTCTCCCCTTCCCTCCCTATGGTCAATAGATTACATCATTCAAACTTATTTAACATATTTCTATCAATACTAGAACAAAAATGAATAATAAATTAAATAATCAAGTCCTTTGTAAACACATTCATTAATATAGTCGATAATTCAGATCATTAGTCCAATAAAAGGCAAAAAATCCAAAAAAGGTCCCCAAATAAGGTCAAAGTCTCTAGTTTTTTTTCTAACAGAATACAATATTTTTTCTGGAGTACTATATGATCCAAGTTCATTGATCCACTGTTTGGGTGCTGGGGGGTTTTCTGATTTCCAGTTTTTTAAAATACAATTTTTTGCCGAATCGATTCTTGACAACAAGTGGCATTACCGTGGTCTGAGTGTCCTTCTCTTTCAGCTTCTCTTTGAAAAACTCAACTGCTTTCGCCTCCCATCCAGAGTTTGAGTTGTTCTGGGAAGCAGCTGCAAGATCACAAAGAAAATGTGTTATGTGGACTTTAAACTGGCAACAATCTGAATGAATAGAATAGAATAGAAGACTTTATTTATCCCCCGGAGGAGAAATTCAGTCGTGCAGCAGCCAAAACACACACACTTTATAAAAAAAATTTAAAATAGAAATAACCAATAAGTGGTTAAATAATAAAAAGAGCAATATAAAAAGTAGAAAAAGAGACAAAATATATATATATATATATATATATATATATATATATATATATATATATATATATATATATATATATATATAAATAATAGTCTGTGCTAATTATTTTTTGACAATTTAATTCATCCTATGATGTTTCCTTGCAAACCTTTAGTTACATATTAGAGGATTCTAACTGACAACACTTTAATAGTATCGATCTACAAAATGTGTAACCAAGTTATTCAAAATATATGCAATAATCATTTTGAAATTGTGACAATTTTAAAAGATAGTTAAACATTAAAGACAGATTATTTATATTCTGATTATATTCCTCAGCTCAGATGCTGACAGCCCGAACCTGAGGGATAAACTACTCATCTTTATTGGCAATTATTATGAAAAAAGGCTTTATAAAGTGATGAAAACACAGATTCGTGTGATCTGCACGGCGGGCATGGCACGTCGCCACTGCTAACAAGCTAGTTTTCACGCATGGACGTTTGAGGCTAATTTATGGTTCCGCGTTACCCCGACGCAGAGCCTACGGCGTAGGGTACGCGGCGACGCGCACCGCCGCGTACCCTACGCCGTAGGCTTCGGCGTAAGCTCTGCGTCGATAATTCAGGCTTTAGTGTCACGGACTCACCAAACATCCCTTCAACGACCTCCAGAGGATTGTTAATCCAGTCCTGGGTGGAAGGCATCGTTACGTGATTAAAGTCCAAAGAATATACAGTTTATGCGGAGTAGAAAAATAAATCTGAGTGAATCCACAAGTTTGTTGACTGTCGCCTCACACCGGATTGCAGAAGTCAGGGCGGGAAATTTGCGTCATCTACTAGTAGCGCGGGGTGAGTTTGATTTACGCACCGGGACGAGCCGGAGCTCCTGCTCCAGCGACACCGCCCTGCCAAGTGGGTGTTGTGGTTTTTATAAGACGTGAATTGTTTGAGAAAAGTTATGTTATTCAAATAAAACAACATGATTTTATTATTTTTGTTCACTTGAAGGATAGAGGTTGACAGCGTCACGGTTGACTCCGCGCCTACAGGTGGCGGTAGTGAGAGAGCGTGTTCCTTTTGTTTAAAACCAACGAACTGTAGGGACATAATAAAACAAGGCACATTTTACAATCCAGAAAAATATTCATTAAAAATGAGAACACTGGACGACAAAAACAAAGGAGAAAATAAAAAATAGAAATAGAATAAAACTAAAACAAAACGCAAGTGATAAATCAGACGTACAAAGAAACTTATAGAGATGTTGGGCTTTTTGAGTACAACATTATGCATATTTTTTGTATTATATTATTATTATTGATTCCAAATAACCCCCCCCCTTCCATTTGTAAACCCAAGGTAATGTTTTCACATGTAAGAATCTGAATACTTTTTTCATTGTAGGTGAAGATGCCATAAGGATACCATACACATCTTTTGTGTAAAAAATCATTACATGGACACACCACCGCGGTTGAATTGGTTTGATATTGGATATTGGATATTATGAATTCAACACCCATAAAACGTGTGATACATACCACTGATTTTGGTCAAACCACTTGTGATGTGTTCATGGTCATCTAGACTATATGTCACAAAACAGTAAATATTATAAAATCATATTATGGGCTGATTTAATGAGGTTTAATGAAAACAATCGGTGTTATGTATCACAAGTTTTATGGGTGTTGAATTCATTAAACCACATTAAATCAGCCCATATATATGATTTTTTTTAATAATTACTGTTTTGTGTATATAGTCTAGATGACCATGAACACATCACAAGTGGTTTGACCAAAATCAGTGGTATGTGTCACAAGTTTTATGGGTGTTGAATTCAAAATATCCAATATCCAATATCAAACTAATTCAACCGCGGTGGACACACCTCGTTCATTATTATTAAATGATCGATCCCAAATTCTGTTTCTTTTGTCCTTCAATTGTAAACCCAAACCCATGTTGTCAAATGTAAGAATCTGAATACTTTGTTCATTGTATACAATATTGAAAAACATCACAAAAGGTCCTAGTTAAGCTACAGGGGGAAAAGATGCCCAAACAGTTTTGTATTGTATTATCTCGTTAAGATATGCAATAAAATGCAGGTTTATTTAAAAAGAAGCAAGATTTATAGATTAAAAATATAGCCATTTGTAAACCCAACGTAATGTTTTCACATGTAAGAATCTGAATACTTTTTTCATTGTAGGTAATTCAATATTGAAAAACATCACTAAAGGTCCTTATTAAGCTACAGGGGGAAAAGATGCCATAAGGTTTCAATATCTGCATTACAAAAAGTACAAATATTCAAATCTTTTATGTAAAAAAATCATTGCATGGTCACACCTCGTTCATTATTATTAAATTATCGATCCCAAATTCTGGTTCTTTTGTCCTCCAATTGTAAACCCAAACCCATGTTGTCAAATGTAAGAATCTGAATACTTTGTTCATTGTAATCATTATAATCATTATAATCCAATATTGAAAAACATCACAAAAGGTCCTACAGGGGGAAAATATGCCCAAACATTTTTGTATTGTATTATCTCGTTAAGATATGCAATAAAATTCAGGTTTATTTAAAAGAAAGCAACATTTATGGATGGAAAATGTTGCCATTGTAATCCCAAATTCAGTTGTATTTTTGTCCTCCAATTGTAAACCCAATGTAATGTTTACTGGAGTTATTATTTTTCAGACGACTTTTTACTTTTACTCCTTACATTTTCACCCAATTATCTGTACTTTTTACTCCTTACATTTTAAAAAACAGCCTCGTTACTCTATTTAATTTCGGCCTTTAAAAAAAAACTATCCAGTTAAATTGCTCCATCCGGATAGAGTAAATTTGGTTGTGGTTGTTTCAGATGTTCTTGTCCAGTTTTGTTCTTACATCCGTTCCCTCAGATTCCTGCAACTAAACTTGGATGTACATTCCAATAAAGGTTAGGATAAATGATAACATGCCTCTGAAGTTTGACTTTTTGCACCATTACAATAATTATAGGCAACTAGTCATCATATCTTCTGCTCTCTGAAACACATGTTAATGCTCAATAGTACACATATATGGTTCTTTAATATATTTGCATTATACTAAGATACATTAATTTTCAATGGCTTTTGTCCTTAATGGCTTTTTTCCCCCTTAAATTACTTTTACTTTTGTACTTTAAGTAGTTTTGAAACCAGCACTTTTATACTTTTACTTGAGTAAACAACTTGAGTTGATACTTCAACTTCTACAGGAGTATTTTTAAACTCTAGTATCTATACTTCTACCTGAGTAATGAATGTGAATACTGAAGACACTCTGTTTGTAGGTAATCCAATATTGAAAAACATCACTAAAGGTCCTTATTAAGCTACTGGGGGGAAAGATGCCTTAAGGTTTCAATATCTGCATTACAAAAAGTATAAATATTCAAATCTAAATTTGAATTTAAATGTGAAAATACTTTTTTCATTGTAGGTAATCCAATATTGAAAAACATCCCAAAAGATCCGATACAGGAAAAAAATATGCTCTAAGGTTCAATATCTGCATTACAAAAAGTACAAATATTCAGATCTAAATTAAATATTTTATGTAAAAAATCATTACATGGATAATTCATCCAGGATAAACCTCTTTCAGGTGAAAGTGGAACTAAAAAACTTGCAGTGTAATGTTGAAACATGTTATTAGTTGTCAAAACTGTGCGGAAGTAAGCTGCGCGATCGTAGCTGATCTACAAAACATGTGTGTTCTGTGTTCTACAGAGCTCGCGCCCGCTTTGTGCTATATAGATCGGTGAAAAGTCCGTGACGTCATCAAAAGCGGTGTTTCGGCAACTGAGCATGCGCCAGTTCCGGTGGTGGCTACGTGTAATTCTCCGGGAAAATGGCAGATAGAAAAAATAATAACGCCTCAAACACCGGTTCAAATCTACTGTTCAGCGCCGCGCCGGAGTTTAATTTTAATCTTCCTTTCATGCCAGTGAGTCACGCCTCTGGTCCGGCCGTGTTGTCAGGAGGTGAGATGAAAGAGCCGATGAGGAAATGTCTGAAATGTTGGTGAGGTGGTTAGCATGCTAGGCTAGCTTTGCTGCTGTCAGCTGTTGTCAACATGTGAAAGATAAAACAGAAAATAACTCTAGCAGTTTGTCAGACAGATGAGCCTCACTGACTAATGCCTTTTGATTAGGCTGCCCACACTTTGATTATTTTTTTTAAGCATTAGTTTAAGTGGATCATATTTCAAAACATTTGGTCAAGTCCTGTAATGTTTACACCCCTTTCTCATCCTTCTGAATACATCTTTCTAGACTTATTCTTATCATCTGCATCTTCAGTTTTAATCTGCTTTGCATATTGATTATCAGAGGTGTCAAAAGTATTCACATTCATTACTCAGGTAGAAGTATAGATACTAGAGTTTAAAAATACTCCTGTATAAGTTGAAGTATCAACTCAAGTTTTTTACTCAAGTAAAAGTATAAAAGTACTGGTTTCAAAACTACTTAAAGTATAAAAGTAAAAGTAATGTAAGGGGGAAAAAAGCCATTAAGGACAAAAGCCATTGAAAATGAATGCATCTTAGTATAATGCAAATATATTAAAGAACCATATATGTGTACTATTGAGCATTAACATGTGTTTCAGAGAGCAGCAGATATGATGACTAGTTGCCTATAAGTATTGTAATGGTGCAAAAAGTCAAACTTCAGAGGCATGTTATCATTTATCCTAACCTTTATTGGAATGTACATCCAAGTTTAGTTGCAGGAATCTGAGGGAACGGATGTAAGAACAAAACTGGACAAGAACATCTGAAACAACCACAACCAAATTCACTCTATCCGGATGGAGCAATTTAACTGGATAGTTTTTGTTTAAAGGCCGAAATGAAATAGAGTAACGAGGCTGTTTTTAAAATGTAAGGAGTAAAAAGTACAGATAATTGCGTGAAAATGTAAGGAGTAAAAGTAAAAAGTCGTCTGAAAAATAATTACTCCAGTGAAGTATAGATAACCAAAATTTCTACTTAAGTAAGGTAACAAAGTATTTGTACTTTGTTATTTGACACCTCTGTTGATTATACAATCTCTATAAAATGTTGTTCAGGGATCAAATTTTAAAGTTTGCTCTCCATGTTTATGTCCATCAGAAGATTCCACTGATGTTGGAGAAGAAGACAGTTTTCTTGGTCAGAGCTCAGGAAATGGACCAGCGTCGTCCTCCACATTTAGCTACTTTTCCAGCCCCGTAACCACCTCTGACCCGTTCGCATCCATCGGCCGGCAGTCGCCATGTCCACCAGCAGCTCTGTCTGGGGCCGCGACCACAGCTGGACCCGTTTCTGCCCCCAACAGTGTTAGCATGGCCCCAGCGCCAGCATCCTCAGGCGCGCAAATGAACCCTGCTGCTGCTGCTTCAGTGTTTGGCGGCGCAGTTTACCAGAGTCCCGTTGGACGCCAGACTCCTCCCCCTACCGCAGCGACCCCACCACCTCCCCCAATGCAGACGCAGAGTCACAACCCGTACCGACACACCCCCATCAGCAGTAGAGCCAGTCCGTACATTCCAGCTCCAGAGGTCCTGCCGCCGCCGTCAGCACACACTCCTCAGCAGAATCCCTACTCTCTCAGCTCCTCGCCACAGATGTTCCCTCCGACACCACCCACGTTTACACAGGTATGGCAAGGCAAGTTTATTTATATAGCACAATTCAACACAAGGTAATTCAAAGTGCTTTACATTGACATTAAAAGCGGCAAGACATAATTAGACAGTAAATAACAAATAAGATTGAATAAAATTATGAATAAGATGATAAGAAAAGAAGTAAAATAATAAAAAGCACAAGCTGTTAAAAATAAGGGCAGTATAGTCCAGCAGGTAAGTATTTAATTTAAGTGTATGCTTCAGTAAACAGTAATGTTTTTAGGCCGGATTTAAAGGATCTACAGTTGGAGCAGACCTCAGGTCTACAGGAAGTTTGTTCCACCGGTGAGGAGCAGAATAACTGAACGCTGCCTCACCTTGCTTGGTTCTGGTTCTTGGGAACCACAACAAACCAGATCCAGATGAACCTCAGGGGTCTGGGAACTTCATAGGAACTAACAGATCAATTATGTATTAGGTAGATACGATCCCTCGAGTCTGTCCTGTATTTGATAAACTGATATGGATGAAAAAAATGTCAAACAGTTAATATTTAGGGAAAATAAAAGCTTGTGAATGTTTCTATTTTCAGCCTCCCCACACACATATCCAAGGACCTCCACCTTCAGCCACCACTGCTGGAGCCATAGTTCCTGCAGGTCCGATGATGCAGTACAACTACAATGTTTATGAGCCAGTTCAGCATCATTGGTTCTACTGCAAGCAAGTCGAGTCAAAGACCGTCTGGCTTCCCTTCAGTATCATTGATTCTCTTCAGCTCGAGGAGACGTTCAACTCAGGTATGACGACACATTACCTTCACAGAGACCAGGGGCCTCATGTACTAAAAAGTGCGTGGATTTCAACGTGAAACCGTGCGTGGAATTTACACGAAAGCAAAAATTCAGATGCACAAAACTGTGCGTACGCCCAAATCCACGCAGGTTTCTCTGTACATCCCAATCAGTGTGGATTTGAGCGCACATGGGGGAGCACAACACTCCGCCCTGTCTCTTCCCTCAAATACATATGTTTGAATATGATAATGAAGATAATTATCCATTAAAAACCGCTCATCCTAACAAGAAATGTGCAAAAACAGGTAAAACAAATTACACCCAAAAAATACACCAGCCTTAATATGTGAGTGAAGGACCGCAACTTTCTACGTTCAAGTCATTCTTTGTACATCCGACCATGAGCGTAGAAAGTGGCGTACGCACGTTTTTTGTGCGCCGCACTCTTAGTACATGAGGCCCCTGAGCTCCTCGTAGCACTGGGAAGGTTTTATTCCGTCTACATCTGTTGCGGTGCTTCCTCCTCATTCAGTTCAGCCAGACCCGGAGAGCGTGATCATACGGACAGACGGAGGGCGTTACGACGTGCAGCTCTATGATCGTGTGCGCAACTCAGTGTACTGGGAGGAGGAGCCGACGGAGGTCCGGCGCTGTTCCTGGTTCTACAAAGGAGATTCGGATAGTCGTTTTGTTCCATATTCTGAAGACTTTAGTGAAAAGCTGGAGGTTAGTCCGTGGACACGGTCCTCTTTGATGTTAAATAACTGCATCCCAAATTCTGCTAAAAACTATCCACTTTACTTTCAGTAAGACTTAAAATGGGTTAAATCATTACTGAGATTGTTCTGTTATGTATCAGTTCTGTATTCAGTATTGTTCAATGCTATATACTGTTAATAATCAGTCCCCTTATATGTTAAAAGTCAGTAATATACTGTATTTATGCCAACTTCAGGCCGAATATAAGAAAGCTGTGTCGACAAACCAGTGGCATCGTAGACTGGAATTCCCATCAGGAGAAACGATTGTCATGCACAATCCAAAGGTAAGCCAGGGCCTCTTTACTGTGGCGTAATGAGATTAGTCTTGTTGCCTTACTTTAATTGGTAGCTAAGACTGACTTGTTTACCTGATTTGTAGGTTATAGTGCAGTTTCAGCCCTCCTCCTTACCAGACGAGTGGGGCACGACCCAGGATGGGCAGACCAGGCCCAGGGTGGTGAAGAGAGGGATTGATGATGACCACGATGAAGTGCCAGATGGTAGTCTGCTTTCTCTGTGCTCAAATTCATCTTAGCACTTAATGGAAGTAGAGATACCGACAATAGGTGTGATCCATTAGAAATATTTTCGCAAAAGCAGAAAGAGGGCAGGGTGTGATTATTATCTCATCTTCAAGAATAAAATGAATTAAGATGTAACATTGAGATGCTATACAATCGCTTGCTTTAAAGGGGACCTATTATGGCATTTAATGTATATTTTAAACAGGCCTTGAATGTCTTAAAAACAATCTAAAGCTTGTTTTTTCTACATAAAACAGAAATTCAGCCTGTGCCTTCTAACCTCTTTTCTGTGAGTGATCCTGAGGGGCGGGGAGGCTATGATAATGAGGCTCTGCGCTGATTGGCTCCCTGAATGACGTGTAGCAGGGGAGGGAACAAAGCGTTGCTCCGGCGAGAAGAGCCGGCTGCGTACACAAAGCGTGTCCCTTGCCAGGGAGCTTCGGCGACAAAATAAATTACATTGCTTTATTTTTTTTGTAGTTTAACGGTTTCAGTGTGGACAGAGAGCGTCTGATGTCACGCAGCTCGACATGATAGTCGGACGCTCGCATTCAGTTACACGGTAAACAGATCTTAAAGCCTGATTTACGGTTCTGCGTTAAATCGACGCGTACCCTACGCCGTAGGCTCTGCGTTGGTGTAACGCGGAACCATAAATCAGCCTTTAGTTACCTGACCGGGTCACCTCGTCTTCACACAGGAAGATTTAATTGAATTCTAAACACGTACACCACAGTTCTTTACTCCAATTCTTCAAGACAAATGAATCATGTTAACTGTAAAGAAATCAACACTAAATGTTCACAAATGGCAACTTCATTGTTAAAAAAATAAAAGAACAGAAGTTGTATATAAATAACATGTAATCACTATTGCTGGCTCAAGGAAGGACCGTGCATTTTTTCTGAAGGTGTCGTTGAACAGCTTCAGGTGCATTGCTTGGAAGATCTGAAACCATAAACAGAAGAAAAATGTATTATTAATAGAGCTCCGGTGTTACCTAACGAGTGAGTGGCTCCGTTAAGGAACACTGGAGCCACCGGGGCCACGGTGAGCAGCTCCGGAGCTAAGCTAAATACTTAGCCCATGCAAAGATCATACTTGTAGACAAATATAAATAACATAAAAAAAAATAACGTCACTTACCGCTGACTCGTGTGCAGTTGCCGAGTCCGTGCTGTTGGAACTGATCCTTTTATGAGGGTAAATGTCGATGCAAAAACTGTCCCCACTGTGGAAGCAGCCACCGCTTCTAAACAATGGCGGAGTTCTGTCCCAGCGGAGTTGGTTGTGGGCGTGGTTTCAGCAGCGGAGGCCGAACCTCTGCGCCTATGGTGACGTCACCATAGGCGCAGATTCTGAACGGCTCATAGAAGTCACATGACACTGGACGGATCCTCCGGGCGGGGTGAACAGACCCTGCAGAATTCGGTTGCTTTTCATCTTCTGTGTGTTGGCAGGGTGAGGGGAGACCACTTTATATATGTTAAAACAAGAAAAAACGTGTTTTTCATAATAGGTCCCCTTTAAATGTAATGCAACTGAATGATTGTTTTAATGGAGACAAGTTCGAGGTCCACATTAAATGTTAAACTGAGAAAATGGAGAGAAAAGAGTTTAATTATGTCCACTCTCTTCCAGGTGAGCTCCCCAAGGTGGATCACCTGGTGTTTATGGTTCACGGAATCGGCCCCGTGTGTGACTTGAGGTTCAGAAGCATGATCGAGTGCGGTGAGCACCGAGTAACGCCAGTATTCACCAGTCAAGTTATCCATGTAAACAAGCGTACTAGTGTAGCATCTTGTGCTTTCAGTGGACGACTTTCGTAGCGTGTCACTCAAGCTGCTTCAGAGTCACTTTAAGATGCCGCTGGACGAGGACGCTATTAGCCGAGTGGAGTTCCTGCCCGTCCAGTGGTACTCGGCTCTGCATGGAGATGCCACAGGGGTGGACAGGTGAGGAGACGCAGTGTCGCCCAATCTGTGACTTCCAGATTTCATCATGTGCTCCTTGAACTCGAGTTGAAATTTGTTCGAAGTTAGATTAACCTGAGCTCAAAATTGCAAACACAGATAGTTTCTTCCAGTTTATTACTGAAATACTGCATCACAAACCAGATTCTGGCATCCAAGGTTGTTTTTCTATTAACTGAGCACTTTTTATTTTTCTAAATGTCATCAAATACTGACTAGACCTGACATAAAGTATTCTTGTCTGTTGTGTGCAAACTTCATTGGTCAGCAGTTTTTAACGGAACATTTGCCTGAGATTCTGTAAAGATGCAGATTAATACACATTAATACCTAATGTGTCAATGTCATTACTGAATTATTCCCTCTGATTTTCTATAACATGAAATGACAGAAATGTTAACTGTTAAAATATATCACTTTTAATCCGACGCAAGTCTGAACTGCTGCAGTCTCACGGCAGTAATACACATTTAATGCATTTATTCATGTTGAACAGGTGCACATAGTAGCGATAGGTTAGTCTGACATCTGAATAAATGCTCTGAGAAATCAGTCATACATACATACATACATACATACATACATACATACATACATACATACATACATACATACATACATACATACATACATACATACATACATACATACATACATACAGGACTGTCTCAGAAAATTAGAATATTGTGACTTTCTGTAATGCAATTACAAAAATATCATACATTCTGGATTAATTACAAATCAACTGAAATATTGCAAGCCTTTTATTATTTTAATATTTTTGATCATGGCTTACAGCTTAAGAAAACTCAAATATCTTATCTCAAAAAATTAGAATATTCTGGGAATCTTAATCTTAAGCTGTAAACCATAATCAGCAATATTAAAATAATAAAAGACTTGCAATATTTCAGTTGATTTGTAATGAATCCAGAATGTATGACATTTTTGTTTTTGTAATTGCATTACAGAAAATAAAGAACTTTATCACAATATTCAAATTTTCTGAGACAGTCCTGTGTATATATAATATGTATCCAGCGTATTTATTACCTGCATTTTTTTCTCAGAACTCACAAAACAACTCTGTAACTCTAGATGAACTTGAGGAGACAGTGTCCTCGTGTGAAGCAAAGATCTTGTTTTTCAGCTGATAACATCAGTGCTGATGTCAGAGCAGATTTGCATGACTAGAACATCAAGCTTTAACACGTACAAAAGTGACCTTTCTCGCTGTGTTGATTTACTGCTGGTGTTTAACACACCGCTACCGCACACGTAGCAGAATAATATAGTTTTATGACGGGGACAGGTTGTTGCCAGAATCCGGTCTGTGAGGGCGATTTGTCAATATCGGCTTTGTGTTTCACTTTCAGACTTGTCAGGATCTGTTCCGTGTTTTTCATGAGAAGTTAAACACCTGAGCAACAACGCATTCATTCATTCAGTCTTTTCATTTGTTTAGTTTTTTTTAAATAGAACAAATTGGATAATAACAGACCCATCCTTTCAAATTTGTATAACTAGAACTGGGTTTGTCTTATAAAAGTCAGAGTTGATCTTTCAGTGTGTGGCTTCTCTTGGGATGTGTTCAGCTTTGTCTTCATTGATATTTTATCGAGACACATCTTTGGCTCTTGTCTTTCATGCGAAAGCAAAGTGGATATTGTGGCTGAAGTATTCGGCACTGGGTCAACAATAAAACTAATTATTAGTGGAGTTAGGGATGTGCAATGATTGGGGAGGTCCGCCGCGATGCCCAGCTTTAATCGAGACTTATTTCTTGTGTTTATTTTTAGGAAGATAAAGAGGATCACTCTGCCAAGCACTGGACGTTTACGTCACTTTACAAACGAGACTTTGCTGGACGTGCTTTTCTACAACAGTCCCACCTACTGCCAGACCATCATGGACACGGTTTCTCTCGAGATGAACCGACTTTATGACCTTTTTACACAGAGAAACCCAGAGTTCAGGGGAGGAATATCAGTGTCCGGACACAGTTTAGGTCATTAACTACCTTCAACACCACTGCTTATATTTTTGTCTTCTGCTTTACGTCTTTGTGATTTATCTTTCATCCTTTTATTTACAGGCTCCCTGATTCTCTTTGATCTGTTATCCAATCAGAAGACCGGCTCTCCTGCGCTGCTCATGCCGGCCACTGCCACTGCTAACGGAGATGCCAAACAGGTGAAACACACACACAAGTCAGTGTGTTACAGATTTAACCACCTGGTAGTGTCATAGGAGTAAATTGAGTGATTTACTTCACATTGGTGTTTTCACTGTGAAAAATTGTAGGTGGTGATAATTAGGAATGGGCGATATTTTACCGTTCAAGATATACTGTCAAAAAAATTACCCACGGAAGGAAGGAAGGAAGGATAAATTCCCGTTGATACGTGTTTGTGTAACAAACATGGCAGATCTGAGTCATTCCAGTTTTGCAGTACAGGTGTACTAATTTAATTGGTTTTTATTAATTACATTTAATTGGTGTAGTTTAGTATCATTTAGTATTCTTTTAGAGCAGTGATTTGGGGGCTCCAAAGACTGAATGTGGTGATAGATTTATAGTTACAAAGGTGGAGTTGAATTGGTATTTTTTTTAATCGTCATTTTTATCGTTATCGGGATAAATGCCAGAAATTATCATGATACATTTTTTAGTCCATACCGCCCCCATCCCTAGTGATAATATATTTTTAATCAGCCTAATCTCAGACGCATGTTCTTATGTGGCATTTACCCCCTGCACCGGAGGCTCCCGGGTAAAACGAGCAGCAAATCTTCCCCTTTCTCTTGTTTTCATCTATTCCTGCAGTGCTGCATGTTGTGACAAGCCAATGTGCATTTAAAGCTAAAAATACACCAAATAACTCTCAAATCAGAGAAAATATGTCACGTAAAGTGTTTGAATCGAGCACAAAGAAACGGTAAACCAGTGTTTCTCGATCCCACTCCTCAGGAGCCCTGTCCTGCATGTCTAGATGTCTCCTGCTATCAGCACACCAGAGTCTGATTAATGGCCACCATCAGCGTGTTATCAAGGTCTGCACAAGTCTGTTGACGACACAGTCACCCGGGTGTATTGAAGCAGGGAAATATCTAACCCATGCAGGACTGGACTTGAGAAACGGTGCAGTGCACCAACGTGATTGAATTATTTTGCCCAGCTTGATGTTGCACAACCTCTGAAGTGACTATATTTGTAGATATCAGTGTTTCTGCAGAAACTAAACCTTGTATGAGTGCAATATATATACCATAATTGTAAATTGTGCGTCTCTTTGTAGACAACAGCTCCTGTTGCACAGGGAAATCACACGGTCACTCCAACAGCCGTGGAGGAGAAGGCCAAAGAAGACGAGGAGGAGTTTGAGGACCTTGATGCTGTGCTCCAACATCTGGGCTTGTCTGAGTACAAGAGCACCTTTGATGAGGAGAAGATTGACATTGAATCTTTTGTAAGTCTAACAGCCTGTCCTAACTGCACGCGAGTGTCCGACTATCGCGTTGCACTGCGTGGCATCGGACGCTCTCTGTCCACACTGAAAACGTTATGGGCCCCCACATTATTTAGATTGACAGCTGAAACTTGCTTTTTAAAAGGCTGATTTATGGTTCCACGTTACACCAACGCAGACCCTACGGCGTAGGTTATGCGGCACGTCGTAGGCTACGCTGTCGATTTTACGTGGAACCATAAATCAGCCTTTATTCACCGCACTACCCGCCCGTGCGCTCCTGAAAGAAACTCCTAAAAGAGTAAAGAGACAAGTAAAAGATGGGCGAGTACTTGTAATCTTCCTACGTTTGTACTTTCTAAACATAAACCAAACTTGATATTTAAATGTTCTTCTATTTTCTTCCTGCCGCTCGCATTGAAAGCCGGTTGAAAGCGCTGTAGGAAACAGTCATGGATGAGGAACGGCTGATCCAGTTAGTTGAAATGAGAAGTTATCTCTATGATTCCTCCTCATTTCACTACAAAAACCTCAATAAAGTGGCAGAAAGAAATATTATATTATTATTATATAGCCTATTATCTTATTATTATATCTTTATTATCCAGCTGCCACTTTATTGAGGTACTTGTATTGAAACAACTGTTTCCTACAGCGCTTTCAACCGGCTTTCAACGCGAGCGACAGGAAGAAAATAGAAACAGGCCGCCCGACAAATGTTCAGCTCAAAACGGCGCGCCGCGTCGCACTGTGCTGCTCGCGGCCAGTTTGGACAGTCCAATAGAAAATAAAGCAATGGAATTGTTTTTGTCGCTGACGCTCGCTCGCGTCGCATGCAGTTAGGACACGGTGTAACATTTAATAGAATGGCCCTTATTTGCAAAGAAGAAGTGAAAGATTTAAGAAAAAACTGGTGAAATGCGGGAATTCGTTTGTAAACTGTGGGGCTCTTTTTCACTTACTATCCTTTTATAGCCATAAACCAGTTATTTGTTTGAACATTCACGTGTTTTTGCAGCTCATGTGCACAATCGAGGACCTGAAGGAGATGGGAATCCCGCTGGGTCCCAGGAAAAAGATTGCCAAATTTGTTAAAGAACGAGTGAGCAGACAGGTAAGTTTGTGTCTTGAACGTGGGTGATGCCTGAGCGTGGTGAGCCTGACAGACGCTGTGACGTTGCCCCTGTGGTGTTTTTATCAGGAGAAGAAAGCAGCAGTTAAAGAGGAGATTCAGGTCGTGGCGTCTCAACCAGCAGCTGAAAGTGTCCCCGACCCCTCGGCGAATAAGCCCCCGGTGGGCAACACCGTCTCCTCCGTCCCCGTGGACTACAATTACTTTGAAGTTGGTACCGGACAGGTAAAGCAAACACAATGAGAGGAACCGTTGCAGCTGTGAAAGACAGGACAGGAAAGTTTGGGCTTGAAAACTGACGGTTACTTTTAACTCTGCAGATCTCGGTGGTTTACCGCACGCTGGACTTTGAGCCCGTTAATTTCTTCGCCTTAGGATCTCCTATTGGCATGTTTCTGACCGTTCGAGGACTCGAGAAGATTGAAGAGACGTACCAGCTGCCCACGTGCAAGGGCTTCTTCAACATCTATCATCCGGTATGTGGATGTTCCAGTTATGCAGCTCATTAAACTTTTATTCATGTATGTGTGTGTGTGTGTGTGTGTGTGTATATGTATATATATATATATATATATATATATATATATATATATATATATATATATATATATGTATATATGTATATGTATATGTATATGTGTATATGTGTGTGTGTGTATGGGTCAATGACGAATAAGGATTTTCAACAGGTCAATTTTCTGAGTTTTTTGTCAAGATGAATTGGCACTAGCCTTAAAAAAGGTCATGTGGTGCAACCATGATTCATATTTAAATAAATTAATTTCCTTAACATCTTGACATCTTTTCTTTACAAGTTTTCCGTAATATACATAAATTGTTGTTTTTAATGGTCGCGCCACATGATATTTCATAAAATGGACATCAGTCAAACTTTGTTTGTATATATCATGATGGAAATATAAATACAAATGTGTTGCAATCTTACGCTCTACAAGACACTATATGTATGTATGTATGTATGTATGTATGTATGTATATGTGTGTGTGTGTGTGTGTATATATATATATATATATATATATATGTGTGTATATATATATATATATGTGTGTATATATACACACACACACACACATATATATATACATACATATATATATATATATATATATATATATATATATATATATATATGAATAATATGGAATATTGTGATGAAGTTCTTTATTTTCTGAAGTGAACTGTTTCTGAAAAAAAAAAATGTCATACATTCTGGATTCATTACAAATCAACTGAAATATTGCAAGCCTTTTATTATTTTAATATTGCTGATTATGGTTTACAGTTTAAGATTAAGATTCCCAGAATATTCAAATTTTTTGAGATAGGATATTTGAGTTTTCTTAAGCTGTAAGCCATGATCAGCAATATTAAAATAATAAAAGGCTTGCAATATTTCAGTTGATTTGTAATGAATCCAGAATGTATGACATTTTTGTTTTTGTAATTGCATTACAGAAAATCACAATATTCTAATTTTCTGAGACAGTCCTGTATGCTGCTTTCAAAATGAAGGGGCATCCTTTAAAAAGATTTCCTTTTGAGATATATATATATATATATATATACATACACACACACACACACACACACACACACACACACACACACACGTCTGTGTGTGTTGAAAGGTAAATGAGGCATCAGTAGACTCACTAGTGATGAACTTGTTTTTAGTTGGACCCGGTGGCGTACAGGATCGAACCCATGATCGTACCGGACGTGGACTTGAAGCCGGTTCTGATCCCACATTACAAAGGGAGGAAGAGACTTCATCTTGGTACGGCACATCATTTTCTGTTGTTATGACGAATTGAATGGCGGGAAAGTCATGAAAAGTGGAAGAGAAATGCAGAAAAGGAGTTGCTGGATCTGGTTGAACAACTCTCTGCCCCCTGTTGGTGTGGTTGACAAAACGCAGCAGAAAAAGGTTTTGTCAGCTGCGTGTGAAAAGTTTGATCTCTCTGTGGGATTTAACACCGTCTCCGTCTGCGTTTCAGAGCTCAAAGACAGTCTCTCCAGGATGGGCTCCGACCTGAAGCACGGCGTCATCAGCTCCCTGAGGAACGCCTGGCAGACGCTCAACGAGTTTGCCCGGGCGCACACTTCCTCCGCGCTGCAGGCCGAGCTGGCCATCGTGGCCAATCAGATAGAGGAGGAGGAGAAGCACGTGAGGGAAGGTCAGTTTCCCCGGTTTCTGGCCTTTCGGGGAAGTTATTTCTGTGTGAGACTTGGCAGCTGAGTTCTGGTTTCTCACAGAGCAAAAGATTAGTGAGATCCCCGAGCCGCAAAGAGAAGAGGAGCATCAGGTGAAGATCGGGATGCTGAACGGCGGGAATCGGATCGATTACGTTCTGCAGGAGAAGCCCATCGAGAGTTTCAACGAGTATCTGTTCGCCCTCCAGAGTCACCTCTGCTACTGGTAAATTTCAGTGAACACACTTCATTTCAAAACTTTCTAGTCACTTTGATTTATAAACAAAATCAAATCAATTAATAGATTTTGAGTTTTTCTGTGAACCGCTGAAAAAAATGCCAAAGGTTTAATGATCTGCGCCTTTAAAACATTAGAATCTCTTATTTCTCTTTTATTTTCCTCAAACGTGTGTTTGGTTCAGGGATCTGGTTTTTACGTGAGAACTGCGCCCCGAGACGCAGCGTCCCAGCAAACCCTTGTCATCTTCTTAGTCAGCGTTTCACAAGAAATGTAATTGTTCAAACCTGACTTTAAAAAAACAAAGACATGTGTTTACATGACGATGAGCAGCCAGGTGCATATTTCCTGGACTTTCTTTGACATATTTTTCTTTTTGTTATTCCAATATTGTTATCTCGTTTCTTATACGAGATAAACTATGCGATTATGCGATAAACTATAGAAACAGTAGAAAACAATATAGAGATCCAACAAATCCATTATTCCTTCAGTTAAAATTGTTGAAATTTCATGAATTAGTAGACTATAGTATTCTGCAAATTATGTTTAAAGCTCATAAAAAAACTTTACCAATCAACATTCAGAAAAGATTTGAAAAAAGAGAAAGCAAGTATAACTTAAAAGGAACAGAGATTTAAAAAAAACAAAGATTCAGGACTAAATTGATGGAACGTTGTGTTTCTGTGAAAGGAATCAGTTTATGGAACAATCTGAATAAAGAAAACAAAGAATCCAAATCAAACATTACATTCAAAAGAACAATTAAAGCCTGTATGTTAAGTAAATATAATGAAATATGTTAGTTAAGTTTGATTGACATACCCATAGACAGCGGTAATTTTATTTTATTTTAGTTTTTTATTCACTTAGTTGTTGTTTTTTTTTTTAATTTTTAATTTGTTATTTGTGAAGTTATTTCTTGGAAAAAGGGGCAGGTCAGATAAGATTCTTCTTCTTTCTGCTCCCTTTTCATTCACAAATTAAGAACATTTGTATTTGTATTGAATTGTTTTATTTTTTTGAATTAAAGAATAAATGACATGAAGTATTTAATAAAATACAATGTTTAGTGTTGACAAGTTGGAGGTAAATTCCATACTTTTGGTCATAAAAAATGTTTTATTAACAAAATATTCCATAAAACGTTTTTGTCTAATCACTTCAAATGATCTCACACTGGTCCACTTTTTATCCACCTCTCAAACAAAGACCCGTCGCCACCACGTTGTCACGTACCTAAACTGACAAGCTCTGCGTTTGCCACCTGTACCGCCATCTCGCATATGAACAGCATATCTGTTTTAAATATTTTCATCACTGATACGGATCGCCTGCATGTAATAGTTAGCTGCCACACCCACCATAAACACAAGATTTGATGATCTGTCAACTATTTTGATACAGTATTTGTGGATAGGCCTGTGTTGAAAAAATCGATTTTCCGATTCTAAATCGATTCTTATGTCTAAAGATTTTTTTTTTTCTTCAGCATTTTCGCCAGGTGAACTTTAATCCCAGTAGTCATGACACTTCTGAAAAATGCCAGGTGCTTCATGGCAATATGTGTGCGTGGTGACAGAATAAATTAGATAAGCTAAAATGATTTGTTTACTGCATGAACTGTTGCAATTTCTTTCTTTTTTGCACTTTAAATGGATATTGAAAGGCCTGTTTGAGTTATTTATTTCTTAGTTATTTCACAATAATTATTGTGAAATTATTATTTCACTAGTTATTTTACAGTCATATAATTCAGGCAACAGCTCAAAAAACATTTTAAATAACACTAAGCCAAATCAATATCGAATCAAATCATGATAATCAATTCTGAATATTAAGAATCAGAATCGAATCAATTCTTGACATTTGAATCGATACCCAGCCCTATTTGTGGATTATTAATTGTTAGGTTTTTTCACTTTTTTCATTAGTAACTAGTATTATTAATTACATCCATACTGTCTTACAATATAAAAATACTCTGCTGCAGTTTACTGAAGTTCTCGGGTCATTTTTTCTAAATATTTCTTGATTTCTGCTCACCAACGACTCCTCAGATTAGAAAAAAACGCAGTTTGTCATTTAATCGGTGGAAATGAAGCAGACGAGCTGGCGGAGACCACCGTGTGATGGTTTCTGTAACTCTGTTTAACTGAAACTTTTTGCTTGTGTTTTAGGGAATCTGAGGACACGGCTCTGCTTCTGCTCAAAGAGATTTACAAGACCAAGGGGATCCATCCAGAGCAGACGGCTCATTAATGCAGAATCTACAGGCCTGTTTGTTTGAATCTCTCACTTTTGGTTTACTTCATGTCAGTTCACCTAGACTTTGATTATACTTTTTCCCCCCCTTATTATTTTCATTTTCTATGATGTAGGTTATTGTATACAATCATTTCTATTCAGCCATTTTGTCTTAAATTAAGAAACTAGCTAATAGACTGAAGGATACAGGTTTGATATAACATTTTTATAGCATAAATTATAAAGCTTGTCATGTTTATTAAAATGTGAACCACCTGATCAAAAGGTTAATGGCAAAAATGACATAAATAACAGTAAATGCAGCTTTCTGTAAGTTTTATTTCATGGCCGAGATTTCAGAATAAATCATTACCTCTCATGTTTTATTTTTCTCCGTTTGTATATGTGTGTATTGCTGAAAGGAAGACGCGTATTTCTCCTGCAAGTTAAGGAGACTTTAAGACTATCTACAAAAAAACTGGAAGATTAAAAAAAAAAAAAAATAGTACAAGATGTGATGCAAGAAATACTTTCTCAGAGAGAAAAGCAAAAAGAACTTCTGGCCTGGTTTGTGCAAGCTTTTTACAGCCAAGCTCAACATTTTTGCCTGAAACCTGCGAGGAAACTGTACTTCAGTAAAATCACTTCTCGACGAGATGGACTGGAGTTCGCCGACCGCTGCCGTCGCAGCTTCACACATATGCAAGATAATCTAGTCCACGTGTCATGTCAAGAGCCTGAAGGCACATAACGACCGAAAATATTCAACTCGCAAGAATGAAACAAAGAAATGATTGCAAAAGTATTTACAAGACCGATTGTAGTGCTCCAGCATCGGTTTGAGGGATCGGTGCCAGGAGGGATTCTCTCTGGGCATCGACGGCGTGCATTTCTCATTTGTTTTATCTAACACTGGTCCAGATGGGCCTGATTTCGTAACGCAGTTTGCTGCAAGACTACTCGTCTTCTGGTAAACTCTCAGACATCGTTAACATAGTATGAAAATAACTGTCACAAAATCCATGTAAAAGGGTCCCTTTTTTCAGCCATGCTGCCTTTTCTAAACAACCTACTGTATAAATACAATACCAACAGAACATATACTGCCAATATACCTTAAAAAGAGTTACAGATTGTTCACTGCTTTGATCTGAAGAGGAGGTTCTCCAGCACGTTGTTCCTTGGTCAGATTGTGTTTTAGCCTTTTATGAGAGAGTGCAAATTCTCTTTGTTCTTAGACTCAATAAATAAGCTATGTTGTCCTTTCGTAACAGTCTTCTTTTTCATTGGACACGCCAGCCCCAAACACATCGGCCCGTCCTCGGCGAGGTTTGATGGAGTTTTCTGTTTAACATTCAGAAGTTAAGGAGCAGATGTGGTGCATAAACTGCAGGCACCGGGGTTGTAACGGGCAGGATGGCTTGCTGGGAGGCGTCCGGCTCTCGTGACTGCATGCTTTACTTCACTGCTTTCAAAATGAATAATGTCAACCTTACTTTAAGATACACAATACTGTCCTTTTTTCACGTTCAAGTCCTCCTTAAACAGGTTAAATATTGCTAAAAATTGATCATTTATGGCTGTAGCTGTTCAGTAACTCGTACCGTGTTGTGAAGTTTTTCACATTGCTCACTGTTTACATTCATTTGTCTACAGCTGTGCAGGGAAATAAGGAAGGATCCATGTAAACACGTCTTTGCTGTAGTGCCTTAATAATATCAGCACCCTTAAAATCTTTGCGTGGTAATGATGTCGGGGATGCAGGCGCTTGATCAGTCCTCTGTTTTGCTCTGAGTCTTATAGGCCTGTTTGCGTAGATGAGCTTCGATCTCCTCACGAAACACCAGCATGCCCAGGTGGGAGTGGGAGGCCTCGTTCATGGCTTTGGACTGGATGCACATGCGGTACTGCTCCGGCGTCAGCTCGTCCGCGCACTGCTTCTCGTGCCACAGGTGGAACAGGCCCGACACCGGCGTGCGGATCACGATCAGGTCGCTTCGGAGGTACTTCCTGTACAAGTGGACGTCTTCCACGCCCCAGCCTTTGACCTCCAGATCAAAACCACCTGCAGAAAGAAAATCCAGATGTCAAACAAAAGTCAAAATTAGTTTCTATTAGGGGTGTAACAATATATCGTGCCACGAAATTTTGCGATACAAAAACGTCACGATACGTGGAGGTGACAAACTGTATCGCGATATTGGATTATTAATATTAATAGCCTATATTGTGTTGAGAAGTAACGCGCAGTGTATTGGTGCCGACCGCGCCTCGACCGGCGGACCAAAGTCTTCCTCCGCTCAGAAGAAACTAGTACCGTTTTGGTCCCGATCACGGGACTCTTGCAGGGTTTAGAGCTCTGAACTTTTAAGGCTGGTGTAGAGTTAAGCCTTACCTTATAAAATTAAACCTTTTTGGGGTGGTGAGTAGGATAAACACGGGGACAACTTCTGCTGAGTTCCAGTGTACTTTAATGTCCCTCAACCGTGTAGGATTTTAGAACATCAACACAGCACCTAGTGCCGTACTGTGGCGTATCACTCCGCCCAATCTAAAACAGACTAATCACTACAGATAAACTGACTAGTGTCATTATAGTCCCTGATTTACAGAATATAAAGAATATATTTATAAAATAATGAACCCTGAATTACCAAAATAACCTTAACAAAAATAAATCTCCTCTTACACTTATAAGGTGAGCATGAATCAATCTTTTTTATGATGTAAAATTTTATGTATTTATTTACTTTTACTTTATTTATTTAATTTTAGTTGTTAAATTTATGGAAAAGAAAAAAGTCAAATCATACATGAGAGAAACTATTCAGTTTGTGGCAAAATATTTGTACTTGTCTGAAACTGAAGATGCATAATGCAAACCTGACATTTACTTTTAGTTCAGTTTGTGGAAAATGGTTGGCCTGGCTTTCTCTTTAAAACTTAAACAGTTATAAAGCATTACAAACTGTAACAATAGGGCAAACGCACAGCATTGTTTCGTATTTTGTGACTTTCAAATAAAAGACCATTTTTTCTAGTCATATGTTCCTCATTCAAGGTTGTTAAAAAAATACTGCTATAATATCGTATCGTTATCGTGACCTCAATATAGTGTATCGTACTGTATCGTGAGATTAGTGTATCGTTACACCCCTAGTTTCTATTATCATTCTTTTTTAATTTAAACAACAATAAAAGCACTTACCGATGTTTAGAAAGTCCGAGCGATACTGACATGTCATTCCAAATCCAAAATCTCTCCAGAATCCAGCGTCTTTTTTGTGAATCTGCACCAAAACAGGGTAGTAAAGTCAGAAAATGTCTCTTAGCAGAGCTTAAGGCCCTTTCACAATAAAATGACTCAATACATGACTCACCAGCTGGAGTTCAGTAGGTGGAGCCAGCTCCAAATTTCCATAAACTATGGCAGGATTGTACAGACTGAACACCACTGGATAGAAGACTTTTTTGTCTACAAAAGTGGAGAAGCAGAAAAATGTAATAATAATTACTTCTAGGAAAAATGAGAGCACAATGCGGGCAACGTGTGGTAAGACCTACTGGGAGCGGTGTGGAGACGGCAGGTGTTGAGGTACTCCAGAGTAAAATGGATGTCCACGTCACAGAAAAACATTAAAACGTCGCCCTTTTTCCAGGCGTGAGCTCCGATGTCCAAACCACGACCCCGAGAGAACTCCTCCTCCACCGGGATCAGGGTGTAGTTGGAGAAGCTCTCCTCCCTGTTTAATAACACACTTGTTTCAAGCAAACGCTTCAACAAATGCAAAGTACAATCTGTGGAGAAGGAACCCGGAAAGACAAACCTTGACATTTTTTCCAAAGATGTCTTTACCTCCTGCAGTCCCTCCTGTCCAAAATAAACCACTGTGAGATGAACTCGTCTGTCCTGCTGTATGCACACCTGCCTAATAAACAGATGCATTTTTCAAGATTGTATGTCATTACGCAACAAAAGAAAAACCCAACAGGTTTCAGTTCCTTCCCAGAGCATGCTGGGTCAAGTCTCTCAGACAGGGATGGTTTCCATCCAGATCTTACCTGAAGTTTTGCAAAAACTGTGCGAAAGTGTCGACCCTGCCCGCCAGCGGCACGATGATGTTAATAATCATTGCAGATGTTTCTACAGATGTGCTCCTGACTTTCATTATCGGGCCGAATGGTCGGAAGAGCGTGACGTGGCGGAAGCTGCTGGACTCCTCTTTGACGAAGAAGAGCTCGTAAAGAGTCCCTTTGTCTCGTTCTGTCCTGTACAGTCCTGTGAAGATAAGAAAACATAAGAGACAACGCTCTGGGAAGTGGCCCGTAGCGTCAGGCCACGTTTCCACATCCGCTGGGTATTTACAAAAACGGATATTTCCCCCTCTACGTTTTGAAAAATACCCTTGTTTACACGAACCCGCATAAATAGCTGTTAAGGTGCTATGAGCATCCAAACCTGCAGGGGGCAGTGTAACGAGAAGATAAAGTCATGCTAGCCAATCGGAATCCTGGAAAAAAACATCAACAAATGACACGAGTGAAGCCTGAATAATATGGTTCCGCGTTAAATCGACGGCGTGGCCTACGTACGGTGCACGTCGCCGCGTACCCTACGCCGTAGGCTCTGTGTTGGTGTAACGCGGAACCATAAGTCAGCCTTGACTGCCAGTTACTTCCAAGACGGAATGAGTCTTTCGTTTGGAGTGACAGAGAAGTGGAGTTACTTGTGACTTTAGAATATAAAACAGGTAAAATACAAGAAAATATTGACGGTGGCCAAACAAATTGTAAACACAGGTCGCACAAATGACGCTGGTGACGTCTCTGTCGCATAATGTGAAGTTCTGAAGCCTAAATGTCCGTTTCCCTCCATTTACAAGCAAACGTGAAAACGCAGTTTTTGAAAATCGCAGTCACGCAGTGATTTTGAGCTTCGTTTTCATGTAAACGAACTAAGAATGGGTGATATTTTACCGTTCACGATAAACCGTCCAAAAAAATTCCCCACGGTAAGAATTTGTCATCTCGCGGTAAAAACAATAAATTCCCGTTGATGACGTTTTTGTGTAAAGCTGATTTATGGTTCTGCGTTAAATCCACGCACAACGTACATGAAGGAAGGAAGGAAGGAATTAGCCTGAAAGAAAGAAAGAAAGAAAGAAAGAAAGAGAGAAAGAAAGAAATTAGCCTGAAAGAAAGAAAGAAAGAAAGAAAGAAAGAAAGAAAGAAAGAAAGAAAGAAAGAAAGAAAGAAAGAAAGAAAGAAAGAAAGAAAGAAAGAAAGAAAGAAAGAAAGAAAAAGAAAAAAGGATAAATTCCTGTTGATGAGGTGTTTGTGTAACAAACATGGCGGATCTGAGTCATTCCAGTTTTGCAGTACTTTAATTGTCATTTAATTGGTTTTTATTAATTCAGTTTAATTGGTGTAGTTTAGTAGCATTTAGTATTCTTTTAGAACAGTGTTTTGGCTCCAAAGACTGAATGTGGTGATAGATTTATAGTTAAAAAGGTGGAGTTGAATTGGTATTTTTTTTATCGTTATCGGGCTAAATGCCAGAAATTATTGTGATACATTTTTTAGTCCATACCGCCCATCCCTAAAACGAACGGCCTAAACGCATGAAAACGCCACCGTTTTTGCTCCGTGTAAACGGGGCCTCAGTCTGATAGTTTGGGTCTCACCTTCGATAAAGTGAGCGTCAGTGTAGGTTTGCCTCTGCATGGGCATGTCGTCCTCAACGCCGTCCTCCTCGTCGGGGTTGTTGATTATATCCAGCGCGGCCTCGATGACCTCCACCAACTCGTCCCTGCGGTCTTTGCGGACGGGCTTCTCCTCCGGGTGGCGCGTCAGCCCCATCTCCAGCTGGTACACCTTGGAGGAGGTGAAACTCTCAAAGGGCACCAGAGCGTATTCGCTCGGCAGCCGCGCTCCCGTGTTGACCTCGGCCTTGTCGATCTGGGAGTGCAGGTATTCCAGCAAATCGCCCGGCTCTTGGTCTTTGTTGTCCCCCAAACCCTGCACCCCGGGAGGTTCCTTCTTGTCCTGCAGGAGCTTTAGTTTGTCGCTCATCTCCTGAAGCTCCTGCTTGAGCTGAGCGATCTGGCGCTTGAGACTGGACGCGCGGTTCAGGTGGCGCTCCTCCTGTTCCTGCAGCAGAGCCTGGTAATACTCCTTCCCGTAGGTCTCTCCGGCGAGGCCCGGCGGGACCTGGCTCACGTCTGCTGGTGGAGTGCATTCCAGCAGGTAGGCAAACAGCAGCAGCACCAGCAGCAAGAAGAGGCCCAGGAAGAGCCAGCGGACCCGACCCTGGAACGGTAACCCTCGCCTGGGCATCACAACCTCAGAAAACCTATAGCTGGCACGCCTGCATTCCCCGTTTCTTTCTTCTCACATCAGTCACAGTATTCTCCCACGCAATGTCACAGTGACATCAAAATGTTTTACGCTCATTTTAACGTGAAGATCTCTCTTCTTCACTTCAACCTGCTCACACAACGACTCCCCTGACACTCCTGCAATGATCACCTGGGAAAAGAAAACAGGACAAAAATAGATTCAGATTATCCTACAATAAACACTTAATACTCCCAAGATTGGGGTTTCATGCACACAATCAATAGGATTTTTAATTTACCAACCTGTCAGTTTTAGTTTCACTCTACCAAAATATATCTGGTCCATAGGAGGATTTTAATTTTGAAAAGCTCAGCTTAAGACAGCCAGAGACAGCTCCACCTGGAGAGCTAGCAGGCGGACTGCTCTCCTGCAGACAAGAGCTCAGAGGAAAACTGGTGGGCGAGCTTCAAGCTTCACCCGGCTTCCGGTTTAATCGCCTCCTCTTCAAAATAAAACCTAAATATTATTTATATACACGCGCACACCCACATACAGGACTGTCTCAGAAAATAGAGACTATTGTGATAAAGTTCTTTATTTTCTGTAACACAAATGTCATACATTCTGGATTCATTACAAATCAACTGAAATATTGCAAGCCTTTTATTATTTTAATATTGCTGATTATGGCTTACAGTTTAAGATTAAGATTCCCAGAATATTCTAATTTTTTGAGATAGGATATTTGAGTTTTGTTAAGCTGTAAGCCATGATCAGCAATATTAAAATAATAAAAGGCTTGCAATATTTCAGTTGATTTGTAATGAATCTAGAATGTATGACATTTTTGTTTTTGTAATTGCATTACGGAAAATCACAATATTCTAATTTTTGAGACAGTCCTGTATATAAATCCCATATAGCAACCTTTATCCACAGTTCTCTGTCAAAGGTCACACGGTTGTTTGTTATCCTGACATCTATTATCTTCAACAAGTGTAAATCAGAGGTTGTAATAAAGAAACCCAGCAGGACCGAGTTCCAGGAACCAGCGCTGGAAACCACCTCTCTCTTTCTGTGACACATAAATCACCTAATTATTTTTCGCTTTGCAGAGCTTCCTTCTCTAAAAAGTGCAAAAGCAATGTTGATATAAATTTGGAAAGAAAGCAAAATGTCAAAACACTTTTTTTTTAAACGTTCACTACCAGAATTATAGAGGATATTCTGCTGGTTAAATGTCAAGGTTATCACACCATGAACTGTATATTTTTGTCTCGAAAAACAATGGAAGCAACGCTGAGTTTGCAGAAAAAAATAATTTCCGGTTTGAGCATTGTTACTTGGTTACTTAACAGGACAGTATTAAGATCCTCTCAATCATATCTCGTCATAAACAACATTAAACTGTTGTTTTTCTCTTCATATGTCTAATATTCTTTTCCATCACTACCATAGCTTCAGTATGATAACACTCCATAATCACTGAAATAACAGCGTATATACACACACACACACACACATATATATATATATATATATATATATATATATATATATATATATATATATATATATATATATATATATATATATATATATATATAAAAAAACACATATATAATATAATATAACTCATATTTATAGATAATGACACATCATTTTCTGTGGATTGGTCCATTTGGGAGAAGAGAGCTCGATTGCAGCAGTAAAGTAATTGTATTCACAGCAGAAATCTTGTACAATTATTTTGAAAAACCTAAACCGGATGTGCTCACGGTTTAGTCCGGCAGCTGCTTAGCGATGTTCATATCTTCGCTACGTGTTCTGGTTATTTTCTCTCCCGCAAAAATCCCTATTGTGACCAGTAGTAGCAATGAAACATTTAACTCACCTGGCCGTGGTTTCGTCCATTCTCGCCTCCTCTTACAGCTGCTGGTTAGGTGTGAAAGCGCGTTCCGCCTCCGCTACAAAATGCCACGGAGCAAAGAGAGAAAGAGCAGGTCGTAGCTGACTTCCGGTCCGCAGCCGACCAATCAGAGTCGATCAGAGCCGCTGACGTCATCGAACACGCTGAGCCCTCTGCTTCATAATAATAACACCAGTAAAATAACGTTATCATTTTAGCAATACAAACCGTTATGATCACGGTAACAGTATTATGTTGAAAATATCTGTTTGTTAAATTAGTTTTCATAGAGTTTAAAATCTTACATTTTTTAAAGCTCCATCAGATTGGAATAATCTTCCCCGCTTTTTGGGTTCTATTACCTCTTTTCATTGTTTTAAGTTGGCATTATATTCTCATCTTAAAAGAAATTGCCTAGGTGTTTAATTTATTTATGTATTTTTTGTCCTTTTTTCTATTTATTTATTTATTTATGTATTTATTTATTTATTTATTTTTATTGTATTTTTTTCTTTTCTCTCTGTTATGTTATATTTATCTCATTGTTTCGGTTATTCAATTACGGTAGTCTTCTTTGTAACTAGACTTATGTGTGTAGGGGTTGTGTGTGGGAGGGGATGAGCAAGATGTCTGTGTTTGTTTTATGTCATGTATGTCTGTACTGTAATGTGATATATTGTAATGTTGTATGTTTTATGGGACCCCCTTGAAAATGAGATGTTACATCTCAAGGGGCTATCCTTTAATACATTCTAATTTTAAATACTGCTGGTCTACAAAGCACTGAATGGTCTTGGACCAAAATACATGCTGTTCGTTCTTTCGTTCGTTTTGTTTATTTCGAACATGTATAAAAAAAACAATAAAAAAAGATAATAAAAACAAATACAGGTGGGCATTCCACCACATGAAGAAAAAAACAACAACATCAAATCACATATTTCAGTTACATGTTCGACAAGGAGTGGGGGGAAGTATAAATGTATTTAATCCCACCCCCTTTCCACAACTAAACATAAATTATATTTCTGTATTTACTTTTTATACTATACACTAATTTGTATAAATATATATAATTTACAAAAATAACATGTTTAATACCAGATGTAAGCTCTATCATAAATATAATATAACTATGATATAAATATAATATAACTGATATAAATATAATACGTATATCTAAGTATATAAACATACAAAGACAACATGACGAAATAGCAGAACACACACAGCTGGTGATCTTTAAACACAGTCTTCACTTTTATACCTCAAATAAACTATTTCTTTATATTTTTCTTAAATAGGGAACCTGTTAGTTCCCTATGAAGCTCCCAGACCCCGAGGTTCATCTGGATCTGGTTTGTTGTGGTTCCCAAGAACCAGAACCAAGCAAGGTGAGGCAGCGTTCAGTTATTCTGCTCCTCACCGGTGGAACAAACTTCCTGTAGACCTGAGGTCTGCTCCAACTGTAGATCCTTTAAATCAGGACTAAAAACATTACTGTTTACTGAAGCGTACTCTTAGATTAAATACTTACCTCCTGTACTCTACTGCCCTTATTTTTTAACAACTTGTGCTTTTTATGGACTGAAGATACAACCTTTCTTATGTTTATAAGAAAGGACAGAGAGAACTTTACTTTGTAAAGAAGCTTAGATTATTCAGCATTTGCAGCAAGATGTTGGATGTCTTCTATAAGCCTGCCGTGGAGAGTTCCATCACATCTGCAGCTACTGTATCTGTTGGAGCAGCAGCATCAGAGCAAAGGATCTCCTGTAGCCATGTGAAGGAACACAATAAACTCCTACAATGAATCTCTGAAGAGAATGATATCATGACTACTTCCACAGTTAATTTCCTTTTGGGGATTAATAAAGTACTTTTCATTTTTATTTTATTATTTTATTTATATCTTTAAGTACTTGATTGAAAGTGGAGATACTTTTAAATACAATGTAATTCGTATATGCTTGCATAACTTTTTCTAATAGAAAAAAGAGTAATTAACTGAATGTTTAAGAAGTACATATTTAGCCTCAAATATAAGTAAGTAAATCTACTTAAACTCTACTGTCAGTATGTAAGTGGTGTAAATGTAAATGTAGTTCCTCTGCTAAGAACCTTTCAATGCAACCCATAGACATGAATGTGGAATCATCCATATTAAAGGACAATTCAAACATTTATTTTAGTCACAGTAACAGTAAGCTACAGCTAAGTTATCAATAAATCCAGAAAGGCCATAACCTCATCATGTATTAACACACGAACAACCTACACAACAAACAGAGTTGGCACTGATGAGCAGATACGTATCCTCTATCAACATGAGGGTAAAATAGAATGATATTCAGAACAAGTAGAGCACGGGTCTGGGATGTTTGAGATGCCTCCCAGCTCTGACACGCCGGATTCATCAGATCCAGGTGAAATGTTGATGGTGGTGGTTGATTTCAATCAGGTTTGTTAGAGCATCGAAAACATGGAGGACAGTTGAAGACCTCTGATGTTGAGATTAATTTTCTATCAGTCAGTATAGACTCATGATATAGTTGCATTTCTAAATAAAGATGTAGTTGATTCACTGTTGTTGATATGCAAATAATCAAAGATAGAATAAGACAATTAAAAGGTGAGTTTAAAAAAAAAAAAAAAACAATTATCAGCTCACTTATATATTCTTAATTCTACAAAGCATTTTATATCATGTTTTTCATTCACATACTTAATTCAACACAACTATAACCAATGTTTTGAAGCATTGAGCGTCTGTAAAAGTCTGAACCTGAGACAGTTCGTGTCATGACTCGAGTTTCACTGGCCCAGTTTGTTAAACACAGCACTGGTTAGATGATACAAAATGATCACATAGGGTTCCTCGTTCACTTATGGGCTCCACAAGTCGTCCAACGGTGTGTGTCTTCTTGCAAAGTGTATGTAAACTTCTGGTCTCAACTGTAATTCTGTGTTTACCTGGACAGCAGACTGTTTAATTGTGTCTTTCTGCTTTTACTGTTGATGTAAAGCACTTTGAATTACCTTGTGTTGAATTGTGCTTTTCAAATAAACTTGCCTTGCCTTCACTCATATACATCAACAAAATACAATTCGTTTCCATATAATAAAACTGCAACATATATTTGGTTAAAGATGTATTTGGTTCTGCATGTAAATTAATTCAGCAAGTAAGATTTTGGTTTTTTATGTTCTAACTAATGGAGTAAATATCTTTTTTTGTCATACCCTACCTGAGGGTAAGGTACTGATGCAGGGATGGACACAAGTTCTTTCCATTTTTAATTAAATGAATACAGGAGTAAACTTAAACTGGAAATGAATCATATGTTTGATGTTCAAACATGTCATTTGTTATCACTATACTTTGCAAACCAGGAAGTGTTCCCATGATGATGCTCTATATTTAGTCTTTCGTTCATTTCCCCAGTTAATTCAGGAAAACATTTTGCCAAGGTCATGTTTGCAAATATTTATTAATGAGTACTTAATGCGATTTAATTTGTATATACGGAAGTGAATGTGACTAAACTGGACATTTTCAATGCTGCAGCCTAACATGGAACTTAAATGAAGTCAGGAAAAAACTATTTCAAAATAATCCCACTTAGATTTCTTATGAATTAAGTTGCAGATCACAGATGTTTCCAAGAATGCTACAGGTCAGGACCACTGACACTGTTTGAGTCCAAGGATTACAACCAGTTGAGTAAACTTTGGCAATATTACTGGGGTAAATATATGTGATCTGTAGCATTGACGTTTTTAACCAACAAATACAAAATATGGTTATAAATTAGCTTTTTTTTTTGCTTCATTTTTGATAAATAATTAAAAGCGCTGTGGGGAAAATATACAGGACTGTCTCAGAAAATTAGAATATTGTGATTTTCTGTAATGCAATTACAAAAACAAAAATGTCATACATTCTGGATTCATTACAAATCAACTGAAATATTGCACGCCTTTTATTATTTTAATATTGCTGATCATGGCTTACAGCTTAAGAAAACTCAAATATCCTATCTCAAAAAATTCGAACATTTTGGGAATCTTAATCTTAAACTGTAAGCCATAATCAGCAATATTAAACTAATAAAAGGCTTGCAATATTTCAGTTGATTTGTAATGAATCCAGAATGTATGACATTTTTGTTTTTTTAATTGCATTACAGAAAATAAAGAACTTTATCACAATATTCTAATTTTCTGAGACAGTCCTGTATATGTTGTTGTTTGTACAACATTGTATTTCCCTAATACTAAAACTCTCTTACACAAAAAATAGCCTTAGAGGAGGAAATAAAAACGTTTGCAGGACTTTTATTTGTGCATCTCGTCACTTTGGTGTTTTTAGAAGTTTTTTTCTTTCTAATTTCCTTCCACTGTTTGTTTCCAAGATTTCCAACGTCACATGGAAAGTTTTGAAAAGTGAAAGAAGGATGAACATTCAGCTATAATGACATATGGCTTAGTTTAGTTGAATTACTTAGTTTACATAGTTTATGTTAAATACTAAATGTAATTGTGTGTTGTGAAGAGGAAGCATATGTTTATTTTACAAAGGTAGACAGACTATGCATTTTTAATGTTTATTATTAATTGGAACATAATCAAATAACAACATAACAGCAATAACACTAACCGGTTTACATAATCATTACAATGAATGGAAATGTGAACTGTAGGCTGACTAAAGACATGGTCACCTTGGATAATTAATCCCTGTATTCTCTCTGGAGTAGCGCTCACTGGATGTTTCAATGTAAAAAAAAAAAAAAACAAGAAAAAAAACAACAGTTTTTTGAGTTCCTCAAACATGTTTGCATTTGATTTCTTTGGCAGCTCTGAAACATCTCGTGGGAGAAGCTCTACATGGGTTGTTTGACATTTTTTTTGAGGAGCTCAAACTTCTAAAGTAGAAACTTTACATTTTCAGAGCGAGTTCAGCATTTCTGTTTTGTCCACTCAGTCCCGGCTGTCTACCGCAGGCGTCGGCAAAGATGTCCCTTTCACTCCTGGGCTGGAACAAGATCTTCTTAGTTGCACATTGACAGCCAGAGGTTATTGTAGAAGCGTCACAGGCACTTAAAAGACAATGACACTGACGTACAATCTGATAAAATAGTCATGCAGTATTACACTGTGGCCAACATGACCCGTGAGGTAATAATTAACAAAGTGGAGAGATAGATGAAACTTGGTCTATGTGATCCAGACGGTTTTTCAGAAAAAAAAAAATCCCCATTTTAAAAAGTTGAATACCCGTGCAACAGAAGTAAAAGGGAACCAACTTTAGCATCAGATTATTTATGTACAGTCTTACAGAAATATATACATCTACCAATTAGTCATCTTTTCTACAGTGTCGGTTTGTCTTTAGCTATCAAGCTTGTCCACAGCTTTTGCGGGTGAAGGCAAAGCCATCCAGTTTGCATAAACACTATCATTGGCATATCTTGTAAAGACTGGATTAGTGGCATCGTGTCTGTTGAGCGGTACCGGGCTCTTCTCGGGCCAGTTCGGGTATGACATGCCTAAAAACGAGAACATATCATTTTTCTGCACTCAGTGAAAGGCAAACAGCGTGCAGACAGTAAGGCTCTCAAATCAAACTCTGCGGCGTCTGAGTGACACAAGCGTTGACGGTCATAGGTAGAAAGCTATGGCTTCTTATAATACAGTTAGTCATTTATGGGTTTATTTTATCGTGTATCAGGGATATAACATTATCCCCGCCATTATTTTTGACCAAGGTTTGTCTTTCAGTGACAAATAATATGAAAAGATCCTTCCTTTTGATCAATATCACCTGAGAGTTGCATTCAAAAGCCTTACTGTTTCTCTGTTCAGTATTTTGGAATCAAAATAGACTGATTTGCTAACACTCATAAGAAAGTGAGGACATTTAAGACGATCTTGACTTCAAACCACAATGAATGATTGAATCAGTGAGGACCTGTTTCAAATGTCACACTCTGTTTCCTCCAGTGCAAACAAATGATGAAAAGATGACATCAGGATGAGATGAAGTGGCAAAATGTTCTATTTACAAATTAAATGCAGATGAAGCATGAGTTATGGTGTATAAATAAGAATGAAGGTATAGTGTCAATATTTACAAATGTACCACTTTTGGTCAGCATTCATGTACATTAGAAGCAGGTCCGAATAAAACGAAACGAACAAACAAAAACGAAACAAAGAAAGTCAAGACACAAGATCTTTTTTTTTTTCTCACTGCTTCTCTCATTTACGATGAAATGGGAGATATGTCAGCATCAAACAACGAAAGGCATGCCTAGATCACAGTCACACACACTGAACTACGGAAAAGCCAATCACAGCTTGCCAAAAAAGAGCGCTTGTGTCGTGTGTCCTGAATCTAAAATCGAGTAAATGCATGGGAGATTCTACCATAGAGCTTGTTTTCAATCCATGTGGAGGGGAGGGTTCGAGGGAGAGGGGCGTTATTACAGTCCACTAGTGGAGTGTCCTCTTCAGAGAGGGCGTCGTCGTAGAGCAGGGCATCGGCCGGAGTGGACGCCGCCAGGTCCAGGTAATCCTGACAAGAGCAGATGAGGCTGATTAGGCTGATTAGGGAGGAGAAGAGCGGCAGCACGCTAAGGTTAAGACACACGCCGGTCTGAGAGAATCCCACACTGACTCCAGCTCATAACAGTGAAGGATGGACAGTCGTATTCTGGGATATTGCCTATTTTCGGAGCCTGACTTCTACGTTCTGTGAGTTCACGTCATATAACTGCTCTTCAAACACTTGAAACACTGGTTTTAGTATCGAATACTGTATGTTTAAAAACAGAGAACAAAATACATGTCTGTGATTCTACTACGTTTCAGTCCTCAGGTTTTCTGTCAGTATAAACAGTACTGGAGTTGAGGGGGGATGAGGGGGGATGGCATCCCCCCCTGAAATAAAAACGGTCAAAATCATCCCCCCCTGTAAAACTGCCATCCCCCCTTTCCATCCCTTATGTCATTTCATCAATGAATGTGGTTTTACTGCTATTTCAACATTTAGAGTCATCACCAGAAAAATAACACAATAAAATGTGACAATTTTCACCTTTTTCAGGTAAATTTTTACTTGAAATAAGTAGGAAAATCTGCCAATGGGACAAGATTTATCTTCTTATTACAAGCAAAAAAATCTTGTTCCACTGGCAGATTTTTCTACTTATTTCAAGTGAAAATCTACTTGAAACAGGTGAAAATTGTTGTTTTTTCCAGTGAGAGTCTTGTTTTAAGTGTGATGAGATTTTTTTTACTAAAATGAGACATTTTAACTATAAATAAGACAAATATTCTTGTTAAGATTTTGAGTTTTTGCAGTAATCCATTTTACTTATCCTGTGAAGGACAGAGTCATATTGATAAGTTCAGAAAACTGTTTTTTATTTAAAGCTTACAGAAGGCTGCATTTAACTGCTGCTATGTCATTCCTGCAGTATTTCTGCAGGTCTTTTGGTCAGTGCTATTATTTGTAATATATTATAATATTTGTAATCAGCACAAATTATCTGTCCCCATATGATAAAATCCACCATCCCCCCTGATTTTTTTTTACAACTCGAGTACTGAGTATAAAGTCAACAAAAAACTCATCTGGGCAGGTAAATATAACCTTGGATGAACAACAACACACGCTGGATGGATGGGTCATTCATATATATATATACATATACTAAACTTTCTTCATTCCGCAAAACAAAATAATCTGTGAAAAACTAAGGACACCCCACGATTCACCGGCTTGCAGAGCCGTATTTAGCAGCTATAACCTGGAGTTTATAATGTCATCAGTCAGAATTCGTCCTACTTGGGTCAGTGAGGTGTGCAGACTTGTGCACAGCTCTCTTTAAGTTCAGTCATAGAGGGGATGGAAATAGACTGAATCATGGCAACATTTTTGTTTCTTTTAGTTTGTTGTAGATTTTCAGTTCTATTTGGGATAATTTCCAATTTTCGTGAACTCATTCTGGCCAGTCTCTAGCTGCTAAACAAAAGGTCTCGGCTTGTCTCTTCAGAGGAATTTGTTATCCTTACTTCTTGCTGGACTTGAATTACTACAAGGTGACCTGATGTTTTTGTGTGATATATGATGTTTTCAGGACCATTAACTCTCCGCTCATCTGGCCAAAGAACCTTGTTTAACAAATCTGGTTTGTTCCGATGCAACTGCAAATCTAAAACATGCTGTCATGTTCATTTTTTATAGTTTCAAGACTTTCTCCTTGTTTTTATTGTCATAGTTCAAAATGCCAAATAAGGTTCTCTGAACATTGGAGGTGTAGGTGAAGGATTTTTAATAACAGTTTGAATGATTTTGATGTATAAATAGTATATTTCACTACAGAATGATGGAATATGACTTTTTGGGAAACTACATAATTACCAGATTTCCAGGAAGCAATTATTGATCCTTTGAGATCATTTCTGACATCTTTTCCCTGTGGCGCTGTGTTAATGCACAGCTGATGGATCTGGACTAGCAAACTGCCAAAACCTCTGTTTTTATAGAGGTACTCACACTTCCTGGTCGATTTATCAAGTGCATTTTGTTGGCTGCTCAGACTTTTATTTCTTTGCAGAGACTACGAACATGTTTTTCTCATCAAGTTAATTTAATTGAAGCATTCCAGGCTTTACACGTGTCCCAAAAAATATGGTATGGGAGGAGTGTAGGGACAGTAAGGTGGCAAAAGTGGAAATAATTTCAAACTTCTAAATAATATTTCAAACAGTTGATGTCCAGATGATTGTAATAATTATTTAGTACAAAATCAGAGTTTATGGAAGGATGAATCTTTAAGGAGCAAAGATGAGCTGCAAATCCTGCAGAAGTGTGGAAAATTGAGAGTACAGCGCATATAATTACACAATTGAAGGAGTCTGGAGCAATTTTAGGGTTTAAAGGGCAACAGTACATTTAAATTGGACATGCATGATCTCTAATCTCTCAGACGACCCTGCATCAACAATGTATCTGTGTTATAACCTTATCTGTGTGAAATAGAAGCCTTGTACCACATCTATGTTGTCAAGAGGTGGCATTGAATTAGCAGAGCTCAGAAGCATCTGGGATGCAGTCAATTTCCAATTATCACAGAGTAAAACATGTGTACTGTGGACAGGAAAATCAGTATTCCAGATGAAAAGGGCCATCCACAACTTCATCAGCAACAAGTCCAAAAGTTATTTCGTATTTGGGTTTTGTCCGCGTCCTCAGTAAAGCTCACTTCCACCTCTATGATGGGAGCATCGATGCACAAGGATAAATTGAGATTTTAAAGTAACATACAAGACTGTCTCAGAAAATTAGAATATTGTGATAAAGTTCTTTATTTTCTGTAATGCAATTAAAAAAACAAAAATGTCATACATTCTGGATTCATTACAAATCAACTGAAATATTGCAAGCCTTTTATTATTTTAATATTGCTGATTATGGCTTACAGTTTAAGATTAAGATTCCCAGAATATTCAAATTTTTTGAGATAGGATATTTGAGTTTTCTTAAGCTGTAAGCCATGATCAGCAATATTAAAATAATAAAAGGCTTGCAATATTTCAGTTGATTTGTAATGAATCCAGAATGTATGACATTTTTGTTTTTGTAATTGCATTACAGAAAATCACAATATTCTAATTTTCTGAGACAGTCCTGTATGCTGCTTTCAAAATGAAGGGGCATCCTTTAAAAAGATTTCCTTTTGAAGGACTACTATATAAAACTACATTTTTCACATATTTAAAGGGCTAGATTGAGGAAGAAGAAGGTATGGGTGCAAGACTTGCCTGCCTGTAGTTCTCCCTGATAGAGAATATGCAGAGAAGTCCCAACTTTTTGTTGGAAGACGTGAATTAAATTAATGGAAGATGCTGAAAACAACAACATAAAACACTAAATAACTTTGGTTCATACTGTCTGCAATGATAAAAAGTAAAAGTAAACATGTAAAATGTCTATTTTCTATATAATCCCAACCTTCTCTGATTTGGGATCGTATTTATGTCTTATTTCCTGTCGAAGCTTTAAAGGTGTACTTAGTTATTCACATATGCACCTTGGCTTAGTTTCTGTCGAACACATAACGAGACATTTCTATGTTATATGTTGTTATTTTTCTCGTCTTAAGACCTGGTAACGGCGGGTGAATATAATCTTTTTGGTGTCATTCGTTTGCTTTCGAGCAGAAATAATTTTGGTTCATCTGCAAATCTGAGATGATTTTGTTTGTAAAGATTTCTCTAGTATTGCATGCAGAAGGACTTTTTTCCTCCCAGTGAAAGAGCATGCATAACTTAATATAATGGATTTCAGAGCTTCACCATACCCGACTTTTCACCATCATCTTTTCCAGTTCTTTGCTGATGTCTGAGAATGTGGGCCTCTTGTCTGATTCTTGCTTCCAGCATCGAAGCATTAGGTTGTACCTAAAGAGGAAAAGGTTTGGAGAGGATGAATTGGTTATCATTTTAATCCTCCCAACAGTCAGTTTTCATGCCTGACAGACATGTGCTTGGAGCACAGCTTTAGTATTGAGCAGAAATGATGATGGACATGAGGGAGCAGAAGAGTGGAGCTCACATTTCCTCGGAGCAGTTCTCTGGTCTCTCCATTCTGTACCCGGTCTTGAGGAGGTTAAACAAGCGTTCGGGAGCAATACCTGGGTACGGGTTTCCTCCCAGCGTCACTATTTCCCACAAGAGCACACCAAAGGACCAGCTGGAAGAGAATGCAATAAATCTTGAGGATGATTATATAAATAAAGTCTGAAACACATGTTTTGAGATCAATATAACCCCAGGATATATTTGCTGCTACAGCCAGGAAGTGATGATCCGAGCTTAGCACAAAGGCTGGGAAAAGGGAGAAAAATCTGACTAGTCTTTGTTTTAACATGGCAAAATCTCAATATCAACATGTGGAAAGCTCATCTTGTTTGTTGAAACTATGCAAAAACCCAAAAAAGTACAAATGAAAACAAAAAAAAAGAGTGTAATGGATGAATGTGTGTTGTGAACATTTGCAGGAACTTCCCTTGACATGACATGCTGTTTTCTCAGTTCTGCTTTTGCATTGATTTAACCGTGGAAATATTTAATAAATAAACCCTTGCAGAAACACATGTGCTCATGACATGGATGAAAAGGCCTGAGAAACAAAGATCTGAAATAAATCAACCTTTACAGTCGGCAAAGTTAAATAAACAAATAAAGGATGAAAAGTAAAGGCAAAATCAAGGAAATTAGCCAGTTTAAGAGAGAAAACAGCTCCTCTCTTTGCTGACGTGTCCCAGCTCAGCAGCCAAACAGAAGTGATGTCAGATTCAATCAAATAAATAAATAAATGAAAAAATACCGGATGATTCTGCTAGAAAATCTATCAAATGTTAACATGGGCTATTTTATAGTGATAAAATATATGACCAGGTATATATTTTACCTAAATGTATTTAAAAGTCCCTCTGAAAGACTGGATGCTAAAAAATGATATTAACTCGTTTATGGATTTACCTATATTAGCTTTATTTTCATGAATGCAGACTTTGAGGAAAGTGCATCAGCATTTTCTCCAAAATATCAAACCACACTCTCCCAATGATGAACTCATACTCACACATCACTTTGTGTCGTGTAAATGTGATCAAACAGGGACTCAATCGCCATCCACTTCACAGGTATACGGCCCTGGTGAACAGAGGGGAACCGGGTCAGGTTTTTCTGCTAAAAGTTCTAAATAATGCAGAAAAGTGAGGTCATGTTTGTTTTCTACCTTGCTCCTCTTAACATATGAGTCCTCCTCATACACATCTCTTGAAAGCCCAAAGTCAGAGATCTTCATCTTCCGTCCTTCAGCCACCAGGACGTTTCGTGCTGCGAGGTCCCGGTGAACGAGCTGTTGGACCAAAAGGCTCGTTTAAAATCCCTCACAACTCCAAATGAGCTATTTCCTGTTTTCAATTATTACTGTTCAGTTTATAATGAAATCATTTTCACAAAAAGACATCAGCTGACAGCTTTTATCTCGTTGACATTTCAACTGAAATCACTTTCTTTCCCGTCGGTGTGATTTTATTTTTTTCATTTAATTATTTATTCAAACAGGTTAAAACAAAAACAAAAAAATAATCAGAATACATAAAATGTATATACCGAAAAAAGAAAAAAAAACATAAGCAAAACAAAGCAAATTAAAGAGACAAATCTATATGTAGATAAATATTTCCTGTTTGACAGGGTGTAGGATGAAGTTTCAAAAAACTTTTCTAGTCCTACCCCTTCTAATGTTCTGTTTTTACAATTTCTTCATTTCACAGAACTTCTAAAAGAAAAGCATAAAAGAAAAGAAAAAGTGGTTCAGCTGAGCAAGGCACTTTGGTCAGTGGCTGTCAGTTCATGTGTCCATTTCTGTTTTGTATCCATAAAGAGTATTGATTTTAAACATTTGTTTAAACTTACTTAGTGATTTGCATGATTTCATTTCATCTTTGCAGTTGTTCCACGGATTAACTCCCATCACTGAGACACAATGGGTTTTCATGTTTGTTCGTACATGCTGTTTTTTAAAATTGCATATTCCCCTGAGATTGTGTTTATTTTCTTTTATTTGAAACAACTTCTGGATGTCTTGTGGCAACTGATGATGATTTGCTTAGTGCATGATTTGTAAAGTTTTGAAGTCGACCAGATCCTTAAATTTGAGTGTTCTCAGTTTGATGAAGAGTGGGTTTGTTGATTCTCTAAAGGCCGCTTTATTTACAATTCTTATTGCTCTTTTTTCAAGTTTGAATATTGTATCCGTGTTTGTGATGGAAGCAGTTGGAAGAGTTTGTGGTTGAATACCTTCATTTCTGCCAGGTACTGCATGCCTCTGGAGATCTGCCATGCGAAGGAGATCAGGTCTCCCATGGTGAGAGCCCTGTCATCAGGGTTCTCCAAGTAGCTGGAGTTTCGGTTGCTATCCCTGCCCATGTAGCTGGGGCCAACTTTCCGGCTCTCGCGCAGGAAATTACGCAGTGACCCATACTTGGCATACTCCACGATGAGATACAATGGACCTATTGAGAGAAACGTGGCACTTGGAGTGGGTGCACACAAACACACGTGTCCTAATAGAGGCTGGTGTGAGGACTCACCGTCCTGGCTGCACGCCCCATACATCTTTATGACATGTGGGTGGTTGACTTGCTTCAGCAGGGTGAATTCTGACAGAAGGTCCCGCAGCTCACTGTGTGAAGCATTCTCTGTTTGAGAGGAAACCAAGAGACCATCAACACGACACCCCTCATCTGTTCTCTCATTTATCACCGCTACGTCCAGGCTTGTCTGGCGTTTGCATGCTTCGTTTTACCTTTAAGCATTTTCACAGCTACAGTGGTGTATCCTGCTTTTCCTTTCAGCCTGAATGCCGTTGCCTTGACAACTTTCCCAAACTCTCCTTCTCCTAAAGTCTTGCCGAGTACAAGGTTTTTACGAGGAAACTCCCACTTCGGATCCTCCTGTTGAAAAGAAATGAAACAAAATGAAACATTTGACTCCTCAAAAAGTCTGAGGAAGTACAGTCTTGGATGATGGTGGAGGATCGACTAGCATGCAGCCTTATTATGTTTTTGAAAAATATCTGTATATTACGCAAACCTGGCTTCTTGTTTATGCAACTTCTACCAACAAATAATAAACACAGCTATGATACCAGAATGGCCCTAGGTAATCACTTTTCTCTGCCTATGCCCAGAACCAATGCATTGAAAAAAACAGTAATGTATAGAGCAGTCGCACACTGGAACCATTTCCCCCCATGTCTAGTTGCAATAATCAAGGTGTCAAGTTTTAAAAGGAGACTGAAGCAGCTGTGGTTCAGAAGGAAGTTATGATCGGTCATAGGTATATATTGTGATTATTTTGCAAATTGTAAGTACCGTATTTTCTGGACTATAAGCCGCACATGCATATAAGCCGCATCCGCTCTATTTAAAAAAAAAAAAGATATGCAAGCCGCAGATATTTATGTTGTTAGATTAGATATTTACTACATGTACAGAAGGATTTTGAACTGTAAATGATGTACATGTTTGTACCTAAATAGATCCTTTCTTTTAACACGGCAGCAACTTTGCTGATTAAAACGGGACAGAACCAAGAGAAAATAATGTATTTATTTATCTGTTTGAAATCTGCTTTCACCAACTTCTATCTGCTAAAGAAGAAGTAGCGTATTCTTCTTTGCATTTATTTTGTCTTAGTTTTGATTCTAATTCCGGTTAGAGCGCCCCGAGCGGTGGAAGAAAAATCCACAGAATAGCTGCACCTTTGTATAAGCTGCATGGTTGAAAACCTGTGAAAAAAGTAGCGGCTTATAGTCCAGAAAATACGGTATATTATAAGTATATAATATTATAGGGAACGAAGCCCAGAGGGCTTGTACAGAGTTCCACTCCCGTCATCTACTGTAAACAGAAAATTAAATGTACAAACATAGGAAAACTCTAATTATAAACATGAAAAGAAAAACAAAGATACATAATAGAGAATACATTAAAAAATTAGGACATGAGATGTTTTTTCAGCTATTTTTTGAAGGATATAAATGACATTGTGGGCCTCAGAGACATATCTAAATTGTTCCAGAGTTTAGGACCTCTAAATAAAATAATATTCTAAATTACTGTAGGCTATGAGTGTATTTATAGTATAGTAGTATAAGTATATTATAATGTATAAGTATATTATGATATATAGTCTATTTATACTACTATAAATAGTGGTATAGGTATATTATAAATTATAAAGTCGTTGCAAACTATTTTGCTCAAAAGTGGATGTGATAGTAGCAAATATTGTTACTTAAGATGTGGATGGTTTTGGTTGGTTACTTAATCTTTTATTTTTGTTTCAATTTATTATTTCAGGAATTATAGTGAATGTTTTTCACCCTTTTTGAGTTGTATTATTGTTCTTTTGTATGTCTATGTGTGGACCCCAGGAAGAATAGTCTTCCCATGGTGAAGACTAATGGGGATCCTTTTTAAATAAACACAAATAAACAAAATACAGAGAGAATAAAAGCAGAGTGAAAGAGAGACGTACGGGTATCTTAAAGATCTCAGTCTCGGTGGAGTCCGTGGAGCCCCGACGCAGGTTGTTGGCAGGGAAGCTGATGGGATACGCCTGAGCCGGCCGGCGGAAAGTCAGCTCTGCCGACGATATTTGGGGCTTGGGCGAGTTCTTGTGGTAGCGGTGGAGGAAGTATGATGATAGGAGGATGGACACGATGAAGGAGAGGAGCAGAGCGGTGGCGATGATAGTCTTACACATGTCATCACAGATCACTTCTGGAGGAGAGCATTTTCAATCAATCAATTACTTTATTTGTCCCCAAGGGGGCGATTAGTTTCTCGACAGGAGAAGCACACAATGTTAAATATACATAAAATATACATAATAAATTACAATAGTAGTATAGACCTAAGCTTGAGAGTGAAGGCTTTTTTCACCCACTACCTTTTCCTTCCGGCATTTAAAAGAACAATAGCGGAGGAACAAAGGAGTGTTTATATCGGTTTGTCTTTGCAAAAGGGAGTCTAAGCAGTAACTGATGGTAGAAACTGAAACTGTTTGTGTAAGGGATGTGAGCTATCAGACAATATGGAGTTTGCCTTCTTGATCAGCTGTTTTTTATAAAGTTCTTGTAAAGTTTGTTGAGCCGACCCGATGATTTTACTGCTTAGACCAGGGGTCGGCAACCCAAAATGTTTTAGAGCCATATTGGACCAAAAACACAAGAAACCTATATGTCTGGAGCCGCAAAAAATGAAAAGTCTTGTATCAGCCTTAGAATGAAGACAACACATGCTACATATATCTACATTCTTTTCATTATGCACTTCGAGAAAAAAGTCGAAATGTCAAGAAAAAAGTCGAAATTTCGAGAAAAAAGTCGAAATGTCAAGATTAATGTTGAAGTACAATCTCGAGACAAAAATCGAAATGTTGAGAAAAAGTCGAAATGTTGAGAAAAAAGTCAAAATTTCGAGAAAAAAGTCAAAATGTCGAGATTAAAAAGGAAAGGAAAAAGGAAGAAAAAAAGAGAAAAAAAGGAAAAAAAGAAGAAAAAAGAAAAAAATACAAAAAAAGGAAAGGAAAAAGAAGAAAAAAAGAAGGAAAAAAGGAAAAAAAGAAAAAAAAGGAGAAAAAAAAGGTCAAACTTTTTTTAAAAAGCTCCAGGAGCCACTAGGGCGGCGCTAAAGATAGAGCCGCGGGTTGCCGACCCCTGGCTTAGACTGACAACCTTATTGAGCAGATTTCTGTCTTTGACCTTCAAGGATTGAAACCAACAAATGAAAGAAAAAGTGATGACAGATTCGATGAAAGAACGATAAAACATAGACATCAGGGAAGAATCCACCTGGAATTTAGAAAGTTTTCGAAGACAAAAAAGGCGCTGCTGGCTTTTCTTATATATTGAGTCTGAATTTTTTCCAAATGACAGTTTGTTGTCAATAATAGTGCCTAAATATTTATAAGACTCAACAATTTCAACTTCTTCACCCTCAATCACTTTACTTACAGGAGAGGGCTGCACGCGTCTGAAATCGATTACACATATCCTTTGTCTTTAAAATATTCAAAGATAAAAAAGATTCCTCGCACCATTTTAAAAAGTATTCAAACACAGGACCATGTGAAGTCTCAGTACTTTTCAGCAGGCTCACTAGAACAGTGTCATCTGCAAACTTCAGTATGTGACAGTTTTCAAAAGTGCTACAGCAGTCATTTGTATACAGTATGTACTACAGAGGAGAACTGTAACGGCCATTCATTTAAAAAAAATATAATGATGCAAAACTTGTGCAGTGAAGGACAACTCACCAGCAACGTTGGACTTCTCACAGAAGCATTTATCGAAGCAGTAGCAGGTCCCGTGGCAGGCCCTGATGCCTTTCCCACTCAGGCCGGGTTCATAGCCTCCGACTGCAGCCACCGCTGCAGACAACAATAAAACGTGAAGAACTTTTCCAGTGTGTGGGATGACACTGCATTAGGGATGGGCGGTATGGACTAAAGAATGTATCACGATAATTTCTGGCATTTATCCTGATAACGATAAAAATGACGATAGAAAAAATACCAATTCAACTCCATCTTTGTAACTATAAATCTATCACCACATTCAGTCTTTGGAGCCCCCAAAACACTGCTCTAAAATAATACTAAATACTACTAAACTACACCGATTAAATTGAATTAATAAAAAACAGTTAAATGAGTTACACCTGTACTGCAAAACTGGAATGACTCAGATCCGCCATGTTTGTTACACAAAAACCTCATCAATGGGAATTTATCTTTCTTTCTTTCTTTCTTTCTTTCTTTCTTTCTTTCTTTCTTTCTTTCTTTCTTTCTTTCTTTCTTTCTTTCTTTCTTTCTTTCTTTCTTTCTTTCTTTCTTTCTTTCTTTCCTTCTTTCCTTCTTTCCTTCCTTCCTTCCTTCCTTCCTTCCTTCCTTCCTTCCTTCCTTCCCTCCTTCCCGTACGTTGTGCGTTGATTTAACACAGAAACATAAATCAGTTTTACACAAAAACATCATCAACAGGAATTTATCGTTTTTACCGTGAGATGACAAATTCTTACCGTGGGGAATTTTTTTGACGGTTTATCGTGAACGGTAAAATATCGCCCATTCCTACACTGCATGTTCATTTAAAAAGGCAAAGCGTGTACTTCTTACTTGTGCAGTCTTGAGGACATATCGACATGTCTTTGCTTTCCACTGCATCGCAGACGCTATCCGGACAGGTCCGCAGATCAGGGGAGCACGTGGAATAATCTTCAGCTATTCCTGAAATGTGACCACAGGTAGGAAATGCATTTCAGCAGGAAAAACATCTACGTGCATCCAGATGGAAACATAGCTGACAAAAAGCAGACCCCACCGGCGGGAACTGACAGTGATGTTTGACGTTTGGCTAACTTGTACTAAAGTTCTAATTAAAAATGTGCAAAATGTGGCAGTTTGTCCTGCAGAGCGTGTCTTTGTTAAGACGCTCCTGGCGTTTGTCTCTGAGAAGATGAAAACCATCGTTGTCTAAAGTTCCTCTTGCTTACGGGATCTGAACCTTTTCATTTTTTCCACTGAGGAAAAAAACATGCGATCATTTATTTGAGTGAATCATTCAAAGATCTCGTAATTACCCGGTGATGATAAAATGCTAACATGACCATGACATAAACACAGCTTGGTCTATTTTGAGGTGTTTGGTAAATAAAAGAGAGGAGAGAAAAATGGATACCAAAAAGAAGAAAAGAGGAAAGCTTTGACCATTTCCCCCCCTGGACGACCATGTAAGACTGTAAGATCCCTGGGTGGGAGCCAGAGGTGTCAAGTAACGAAGTACAAATACTTCGTTACCTTACTTAAGTACAAATTTTGGTTATCTATACTTCACTGGAGTAATTATTTTCAGACGACTTTTTACTTTTACTCCTTACATTTTCACACAATTATCTGTACTTTTTACTCCTTACATTTTAAAAACAGCCTCGTTACTCTATTTCATTTCGGCCTTTAAAAAAAAACTATCCAGTTAAATTGCTCCATCCGGATAGAGTGAATTTGGTTGTGGTTGTTTCAGATGTTCTTGTCCAGTTTTGTTCTTACATCCGTTCCCTCAGATTCCTGCAAATAAACTTGGATGTACATTCCAATAAAGGTTAGGATAAATGATAACATGCCTCTGAAGTTTGACTTTTTGCACCATTACAATACTTATAGGCAACTAGTCATCATATCTCCTGCTCTCTGAAACACATGTTAATGCTCAATAGTACACATATATGGTTCTTTAATATATTTGCATTATACTAAGATGCATTCATTTTCAATGGCTTTTGTCCTTAATGGCTTTTTTCCCCCTTAAATTACTTTTACTTTTATACTTTAAGTATTTTTGGAACCAGTACTTTTATACTTTTACTTGGGTAAAAAACTTGAGTTGATACTTCAACTTCTACAGGAGTATTTTTAAACTCTAGTATCTATACTTCTACCTGAGTAATGAATGTGAATACTGAAGACACCTCTGGTGGGAGCATGGGTGAGCTTTAGCGCTGATAGACAGCAGGAATATTGTGTTTGTCAGGATGTGGCTGCAGGAGCCTGTACACGACTCCAGCATCTACTTCAGGTTCAGATGATTTAGGTGGATTAAAGACTTGAGAGAAACCAGCAGAATAGATGCTGTAATTCTGTACATGAAACCGTGAAGGACCAGCTCATTTAATTCAAATAAAGTCTACCTCTTTCTTTGCCTTGCCTCCACTGGCATTTCCCCGTCGTTGCCCCCAGGCCTTGGGTGGACTCGCAGTCGCCTCGCAGTTTGTTCACAGCACAGGACAGGAGCTCCTGGCTGTCCTGACCCGTCTTGAATGCTATGTAGAAGATTATATTTGTATTAAAATCTATAAAGGATATTTAGGAGAGAGTAAAACTGATAGAAGAAGACAAAGTGAGTGAAGAAATAGTTAATGTTCCACTGTATCCAGTACTCGAGTTGTAAAAACAATCAGGGGGGATGGTGGATTTTATCATATGGGGACAGATAATTTGTGCTGATTACAAATAATATAATATATTACAAATAATAACACTGACCAAAACACCTGCAGAAATACTGCAGGAATGACATAGCAGCAGTTAAATGCAGCCTTCTGTAAGCTTTAAATATCCACTGGGCTTACATCAAATACATCAAAACACAACAATAAAAAACAGTTTTCTGAACTTATCAATATGACTCTGTCCTTCACAGGATAAGGAAAATGGATCACTGCAAAAACTCAAAATCTTAACAAGAATATTTGTCTTATTTCTAGTTAAAATGTCTCATTTTAGTAAAAAAAATCTCATTACACTTAAAACAAGACTCATCACTGGAAAAAACAACAATTTTCACCTGTTTCAAGTAGATTTTCACTTGAAATAAGTAGAAAAATCTGCCAGTGGAACAAGATTTCTTTGCTTGTAATAAGAAGATAAATCCCACTGGCAGATTTTCCTACTTATTTCAAGTGGAAATGTATTTGAAACAGGTGAAAGTGTCAAATAAGTTATTTTTCTGGTGTTATTTTCCTGGTGATGACTCTAAATGTTGAAATAGCAGTAAAACCACATTCATTGATGAAATGACATAAGGGATGGAAAGGGGGGATGGCAGTTTTACAGGGGGGATGATTTTGACCGTTTTTATTCCAGGGGGGGATGCTGTCCCCCCTCATCCCCCCTCATCCCCCCTCAACTCCAGTACTGACTGTATCCCTGAATGTTTAGACCTGGATTGGCAGCACAGACTACATTACAACAGGTTTACCTGCCCCAGTCAGGACGACGAGGATCTCCGTGCTGGTCTCCAGCTGCGTGAAGTCTTCCTGAGCCACCACCAGGTACTGCAGGTCCTGGCACTCGGGCCGGGACAGCACCTTGGAGTCATTCACATGCAGCAGTCCCCAGATCCCGTCTGGAGCCTGGGTGATGCTGACGGCAGCGTAGCAGGACAACGTGTCAGCAGACACGTTCTTATCCGGCAGCTCCAGGCGGTACGTGACCCCGATGCCGTCGAACTGCAGGCAGTTTTCCACACAGACTCTGCCAACCTGCCGGGAAATGGAGCCGTTCAAAGGTCACTCAGGTTGGAAGGATGAAATCACCCAAACACACGTGGGAACGGATTAAAAACTTCCTTTGTTGTTGTTTTTCTTTTTTTTAACCACCACCAGCTGGCTGTCTGTCAGTAAGTCGGCGCCAAAGTGAAACACGTCATTGTCTAGACTTCTCTTCCTTTACTCAAGTACATCAGTCTAAAAGAACTTTGCATAATGCCTACTAAGTGACATGGCTAAAAAAATGATGAATAATAATAAAAAAACACAGTCAGTCAGACCAGTCAATGCATGGGAAGATAAAAAGTCTATTCACACACAATACACACTATTCCTTTATATTATATTAAGATAAGATAAGATAAGATAAGATAAGATAAGATAAGATAAGATAAGATAAGATAACATAAGATAATCCTTTATTTTCTCCCTCAGTGGGGAAACTTACTTTGTTGGCAGCAGTACACTTAGCACACACATGCAGGGGAGGGGTAAAAAGTAAAAAAAATAAATATATATATATATATATAAAATATATATAATTACAAAAATATGTATAAAAGACTATTTATTATACTGTACTTACTATTTTTATAGTATATCTATTCAGTTTACAGTACACTTGTTCAGTTTCAGTTTCTTTCTTACGGTATTTTTTATTTTTCATATTTATAATTTATGTTTATCATTTTTAGTCTGAGTTCATGTTGTCCGACTTTGAGCTGCTGTAGCACCCGAATTTCCCCTCTGGGGATCAATAAAGGACTATCTTATCCTAACTTATCTTATCTTATCTTATCTTATCTTATCTTATAAATGTAACGTTTCAAGGCTGAAGATGACAAAAAGTTCTGCAGTAATGTGCAATATGAGGAAAATAACATTACTGTGGTGAAGTTTAGGTGTTTAGGTGTTAAATACTACCAGAGGTAGGTAGAGTAGCCAAAAATTGTACTCAAGTAAAAGTACTGTTACTTCAGAATAATATGACTCAAGTAGAAGTAAAAAGTAGTCATCCAAATAATTACTTGAGTAAAAGTAAAAAAGTACTTGGTGAAAAACTACTCAAATACTGAGTAACTGTTGAGTAACGTCTGATTTATTTTTTTAACACAACCATTCAAACAGACAAAAGTACAAAATAATCATCTTCAGGCAAATTAAATCAATAAAATAATCAAATTTATTAAAATTAATAAAAAATAAAATAATAGCTTAAATTAAAAAGAGCTTAAAGTAAATTCAAGTACTTTAATCAATAATAAAATAAATAAAATAACAGAATAAAAAAATAAATTAAGCACAACTAGCACAAAATTTCAAGCCTTTGTACTTTTCTTTTTTAACCAGGCAGAACTAGAACAAGCCCATGAACTCATAAACTCTGTGTGTGTTTGAGTCTGTGTAAATGTGACATGCAAAAACAAACATTTTTCCCAAAGAATCACCCAGTGATGTCATGAGATTGACACGTACGCGGATAAAAGGGATAAAAGAAAAGTAACAGCTCAACGTAGCCTAATGTAGCGGAGTAAGAGGAACAGTTTCTTCTTCACAAATCTACTCAAGTAAAAGTAAAAAGTATAGTGATTCAAAACAACTCCTAAAAGTACAAAATTTCCCAAAATGTACTCAAGTAAATGTAATGGAGTAAATGTAACTCGTTACTACCCACCTCTGTGCACAACCTCCCTATCCTAGTGACTCCCCAGACTGAGATTGCTGTGACTGCTCCCCACTTTAACTCCTAAACTAGAATTGCATTAGAATAAACACTTCGTAACTCCTTCCCCCTTTTGCAACTTCTTCTTAATGATCATATCTTAAATAAAATGCAGGAAAAAAAGCCGACTTAATGAGAAGTAAAAGCTTGTTGACGGTCATGCGTACCTGTGCATAAACAGAGGCTTTGCGTGACACCGTGAACACGGGGGTGACGTTGGCAAAGCTGAGGACGACCGGTAAAATGGTGACGTTGAAGTGCAACAACACGGTTCCCTCCACGCCGGGGTAGGTGGTGTCATTGACCAGGTAGTCCAGATACACGCTACGGTTCTCCGTCACATCGAGATTCCTCTTCAGGACTAGGTCTGCAGAGAGAGAGAGAAACAAGAAAGAGAGTGTCAAATACTGTGTCTCTATTAACTAGTGAAGAAAATAATCTCTCTCAGCTACTTACGGTAGTTGTGGACGGACTCTCGGATGCCACGAGCAGCTTTTCTCTCATTGAATTTCAATTTGATGTCAAATGTTTCCTTGATCCACGGGTCCGTGCTGAGCAACGTCTCCACATACCTATTGTGACTCTGCTCTTTCGGAAAAGTCGTGGTTAAATCCCTGTCAAAGACGGACAAGGTGCCAAACTTTCCCCCCTGAAAGAAAGTCCAGATCAGACATTTGAGTCAAGACAGATCCAGCCAGAACTGCACCTTAGAATGATTTTGATTTATGTCTCACCCTTGCCCGATTGAAGCTGATGACGACGTCTGCAGTGTCAGTGCCGTTCACGTATGGAGCATTATCGTCCTCGTCGTCAACATAGACATCCAGGGAGGTTTTCAGCGTGGTGATGAGGGTTTCTGTCCGAACCCAACAAACCATCAGGAGTCTGTAGACCTCACTTTCCTCTCGGTCCAGAGGAGCGGTCACCACCAGCTCAGTGGTGTTTTCATTCACGGCAAACGGTGCTGGGGTTTCTGCAGGAAACACCAAGACAGAAAACCCACAAATGTTTCTGTAGCCTCTTGGCATGGGCCACATTTACACACACATTTACAGAAAGAGTGTTTGTTATTCTGATTGATATGAAGAAAGTACGAAAGAGTATTAGGGCCAGGCAGGAGAAAAATAAAAATAATATCTTAGAGGAGGAAGTTTTTTTTTTTCATTATGCACTTCGAGAAAAAAGTCTAAATGTCGAGAAAAAAGTCGAAATTTCGTGAATAAAGTCGAAATTTCGAGATGAATGTTGAAATACAATTTCAAGAATAGAGTCGAAATTTCGAGAATAAAGTCGAAATTTCGAGAATAAAGTCGAAATAGTACTTCACCATTATTTTTGACATTTCAACTTTTTTCTCGAAATTGTACGTCAACATTATTCTCGACATATCGACTTTTTTCTCAACATTTCGACTTTTTTACAAAATTGTACTTCAACATTAATCTTGACATTTCAACTTTTTTCTAGACATTTCCACTTTTTTCTCGAAGTGCATAATGAAAAGAAAAATCTTCCTCCTATAAAATATTATTTTTATTTTTCTCCTGCCTGGCCCTAATCCTCTTCCGTAAGAAAGAGAGTAGTGCTAAACGCTTCCCTTGTGTACTTTTATTCAAGAACTTTTTACCTGTATCGTCTTGTTAGGGCCCGAGCACTTGCAGTGCGAAGGCCCTATTGTATCTGTAGGAATTTTTCTTTCTTTCTTTCTTTATTTCTTCTGACGAAAGGAGGGCCTTTTTGCCCCCCTAAACGTGCCCAAAAAGTCACCAAATTTTGCACCCAAGCCAGGCCTGGCGAAAAATTTGATATTTAATGGTTTGCATTAATGGGCGTGGCAAAATGGCTCAACAGCGCCCCCTTGAAAACTTTGTGCCTCAAGCCCCACGATACGGTTTGACGTATATGCACGAAAATCGGTACACACCTGTATCATGGGACAACTTAAAGAAAAGTCTCTTGGCGTCATGCCGGAAATGGAACAGGAAGTCGGCCATTTTGAATTAATCGTGTCACTTTGGCGCAATTTATGCCATTCCTTCGGCAGTTAATTCAGCCCGAACCGTAACGTGCACCCAGGTGTGTTATACATCAAAATGTGTGTCTCCCTCCTGCGACCACACGCATTACTTTTCTCTTTCAAAAGCGTTACCGTGGCGACGCTAGACACCAAAAAGCGCGCCCACCCTTCATCTGGTTGGTTCAGACAGAAAAAACTTTGCGCCTCAAGCCCCATGATACGGTTTGACGTACATGAACGAAAATTGGTACACTCCTGTATCATGTCGCACCTAAAAGAAAAGTCTCTTGGCGCCATGGCCGAAACCGAACAGGAAGTCGGCCATTTTGAACATTCTGAATTAATTGCGTAATTTTGGAGCAATATATGCCATTCCTTCGAGAATTAATACGGCCCGAACCGTATCGTGAACCCAGATGTGTTATACATCAAAATGTGCGTCTCCATCCTGCGACTACACGCATTACTTTTCTCTTTCAAAAGTGTTACCGTGGCGACGCTAGACGCCAACAAGCGCACCCCCCCTTCATCTGATTGGTCCATATTTGATAGTTCCCCAAAAGGCACCAAATTTGGCACGCAAGCCAGGCCTGGCGATAAATTTGATATTTCATGGTTTGCATTAATGGGCGTGGCAAAATGGCTCAACAGCGCCCCCCGGAAAACTTTGTGCCTCAAGCCCCACAATACGGTTTGACGTACATGCACGAAAATCGGTACACACCTGTATCAGGGCACAACTTAAAGAAAAGTCTCTTGGAGCCATGGCCGAAACCGAACAGGATGTCGGCCATTTTGAATAAATTGTGTCATTTTGGCGAAATTTATGCCATTCCTTCGGCAGTTAATTCAGCCCGAACCGTAACGTACACCCAGGTGTGTTATACATCAAAATGTGCGTCTACATCCTGCGACACCACGCATTACTTTTCTCTTTCAAAAGTGTTACCTTGGCGACGCTAGACGCCAAAAGGCGCGCCCCCCCTTCATGTGATTGGTCCATATTTGATAGTTCTCCAAAAGTCACCAAATTTTGCATGCAAGCCAGACTTGGCGATAAATTTGATATTTCATGGTTTGCATTAATGGGCGTGGCCTAACGGCTCAACAGCGCCCCCTAGAATACTTTTCTCTGCCATAACTTTTGAATGGTTTGACATAGGAAGTTGTGGGTGGTGTCATCAGATTCTTTATGGAGTCCTTGACCTTCATTGGCCTGAATTAGCCCCGCCCCTTCTTCTCATTGGTTGTCCCTTTTTTCTGCTATAGCTTTTGAATGGTTTGACATAGGAAGTCGTGGGTGGTGTCTTTTCTGATATGCTTATGGGGGGCGGTGGCCGTGAGTGCGAGGGCCCGTTCATCGCTGCTTGCAGCTTTAATTTTTATTGTATTTTTACTTTTATTGTATTGTTTTATTTTTTTGTGACGCACCTTATGACATTCCCTTGTCTGTGAATGGTGCTCTATAAATAAACTTTACTTACTTACTTAAAATGTGCTTTCGGTTCATATGTGATTAAGAGGGATCGTGTCCTCATGTTTAATTGAAATATTTAAACTCTTGTGGTTGATTTCTGTGCTAGGCTCCAATGCAAGCTGGCACAGCATGAAAAATGAGCAGACTTTTGAAAAACAAACTTCTTTTAGTTGTTTAATGATTTTGTGAAACTGCAAAAAAGCTAAAAGTGTATGCTTTTATAACAATAGTTTATCTCCGATGGCAAAAATAAGCTTTTGGCATTTCTAGCACTACCATTGACCCCAATCGTCACGTCAGAGCTGTAATTCCCAGCATCGAACAGCAGGGGCATGTTTGGTGTTTCACTAGGAAGGAAGTGTTTCACTAGGAAGGAAAACCTTGGTAATCTCAGTCAAAACTGTGAAACTCCTCAGTTTTGAGCGTTTCCAAATTTGAGTTTGTGCTGCAGATTTCAGAACAAACGTATATGCCAAGTTAGCATCCAATGCGAAAAATGCAGTACAATATGAATAACTAGCAACCTTTGGGAAAGCAAATGTCTTTAAGATGTTTAACAGTGTAGCAAAATTGTAAAGGCTGAAAGTTTATGCTTTTATAAATGGTAGCAACAGCAGATAGCAACAAGTATTAGCGCCATTAGTATAAGCAATGAGATAACCCATTCATAAAAACCAGCGAGGCATGATCTGCGTTTCATGTGGATTATCAAAACGTAAGTAAAATGAGATATTACTGCTGGTCTGGATTCAGATTGAGAGATGGGGGGTGTTGACTTGGGCCCAATCCCAATACTCCCCCTACTTTCTATCACTAGCCCTACTTTCTATCACTACACCTAAAAAAGAAGCCACAGATTTTAGGGCACTTGAAATCTTCCCAGGGGTCTGTCCCAATACTCCCACTACTCCTACTTTCAGCACCACCACTAAAATCAGGAAGCTGAGAGCCAAAAGCTGTTTTAATTTCACCTGTAGCGCTGTTAATATGCCACTTTATTAAGTTTTAATATTTTTTCAGGCGTAAAAGTAACCGTTAAGATCCCCAACCTGGGCTCAGTTTATCCAAATAACGCCTGTTAAAAAAATTTGACCCGATGTTTTCGGAGATGAGAAGAGCCGCCGGCTCGGAGCAGCAGTAGCCGGAGTATAGACGTGATCGCCGGGTCAACCTGCGCCGTCGTCCCGGGGAGAAACCTGCAGCTCTGTGGAGAATTACTGCTGGCTGAAATAAATCATTTAGGAAGATAAGTGTTGGTTTAATAGATGAAATCTAACAGTTGTAGCTACGCCTGTTAAGAAAGTTGCTCTGAAAAGTTCGAGATTTCTGCCTGCCGGCTCTGGAGCTGATTTATGGTTCCGCGTTAAATCGACACAGAGCCTACGGCGTAGGGTACGTAACCTACGCCGTAGGCTCTGCGTTGGTGTAACGCGGAACCATAAATCAGCCTTTATTCTGGCGTGATCTTCGGCAAACGGGCAAACTAGTGATTATGTACATTCACTGAGTGAATATTATGAAAGTAAAATATAAATTTCTCGCTAGAAATTTAATAAAAACGCATTTTTATGCAGAAACTAACTCAAAATATTAATTTTATTCACTAAAAAATAAAAAATGTCCGCCATGTTTTTTTTTTTTGATTCAGTCTGCAAATGACGACGAAAAGCATTCTGGGAAATTTTTCTGTCCCTAGAAAACTAGTGAGGATCGGAAATCCCTACATCCATAGGGAGAGATTCATAGCCACTACACTACTTTTCTTCACTCCCCCTAGGTGGAAAGAGGAATTGGGACACCACTACCCTCACGGGAACGCGCAAAATTTAGGGGTAGGGATGAAAACGAGGGGTAGGGGGAGTATTGGGACAGGACCTTGGCATCAGAGATGAAGCATCCTGGTCTCACCTGATTCGACGCTGTAAGAGATGGTGTAGTTGGGGCAAACGTTGAGTCTTGTGAGACGTCGGAACTGACGTAAGGCCCCCGGGAACCGGTTCTCCATGATGTGGGGGTTGGAGGTGTCTCTGTGTGGGAAGCAGAGCTCCTTCATGTCGGACTGATCACACTGGGGAATTGTGGCGTTGACAAAATCCAGCGTGATCTGAACTGGTTTTTTGGTGATGCACTGGGACCACTTGGTGACATTATTTAAAACCATAACATGGAGCAATATCCTCTTCACCGACAACGGATGTGGAGAAGTTGGATCTGACGAAACAAAAAAAAACAAAAAAACAAGACACATTTTAATCTCAGGCTGTTTTTGATGACTTAGCACTTCTTTCAGAGTATGCAATTACATTATCATGCTGAAGTCGGAGACCTGGATGCAGAGCCAGTGAATTATTAGTATGCACAGAGCGTAAATGTCAAGAAATTTATTTCCTCTCATGTGCGGAGGCACCTGGCACCGAGGAAGGGCTGTGCATTAGCATCGAAAAGGCTCGTATCCAACTCACATAGCAAGGCGAAGTCTGTCTCCTCCAGGGTTTTGTTCAAGAACAGCACTCCGGTGCTGATGTCTATGTGGAACCAGTAGTTGTGGGACTGACGTCTGCTCCAGCAAAGGTAGAAGTGCGGCCGCTCGGAGTCGGCGTCCAGCATGGCGTGGACCTGCAGGACCGGCGTCCCTGCCGGCTGGTCCACGTACACCGTCTCAATGTACTCTTTCTGAGGGAAGTACAGCCCCGTCGCTCCTGGAGAGGAAACACAAAACAACTCTGTAAAGACAGCCTTAAAATCAGAGGTGTCTTCAGTATTCACATTCATTACTCAGGTAGAAGTATAGATACTAGAGTTTAAAAATACTCCTGTAGAAGTTGAAGTATCAACTCAAGTTTTTTACTCAAGTAAAAGTATAAAAGTACTGGTTTCAAAACTACTTAAAGTATAAAAGTAAAAGTAATGTAAGGGGGAAAAAAGCCATTAAGGACAAAAGCCATTGAAAATGAATGTATCTTAGTATAATGTAAATATATTAAAGAAGCATATATGTGTACTATTGAGCATTAACATGTGTTTCAGAGAGCAGGAGATATGATGACTAGTTGCCTATAAGTATTGTAATGGTGCAAAAAGTCAAACTTCAGAGGCATGTTATCATTTATCCTAACCTTTATTGGAATGTACATCCAAGTTTAGTTGCAGGAATCTGAGGGAACGGATGTAAGAACAAAACTTGACAAGAACATCTGAAACAACCACAACCAAATTCCCTCTATCTGGATGGAGCAATTTAACTGGATAGTTGTTTTTTAAAGGCCGAAATGAAATAGAGTAACGAGGCTGTTTTTAAAATGTAAGGAGTAAAAAGTACAGATAATTGCGTGAAAATGTAAGGAGTAAAAGTAAAAAGTCGTCTGAAAAATAATTATTTCAGTGAAGTATAGATAACCAAATTTTCTACTTAAGTAAGGTAACAAAGTATTTGTACTTCGTTACTTGACACCTAAAATCAAAGATGAAGGCCTGACATCACTGTTGAGACCCCCGTGTTATTACAGAGAAAGATAAAGGCTGATGTCACCCAGGAAGTTTAAACTTGGCAACAGAACCCACCGACAATGCTGTCAGGCCACTAAATTAAAATGAATACAGGACTGTCTCAGAAAATTAGAATATTGTGATTTTCTGTAATGCGATTACAAGAACAAAAATGTCATACATTCTGGATTCATTGCAAATCAACTGAAATATTGCAAGCCTTTTATTATTTTAATATTGTTGATCATGGCTTACAGCTTAAGAAAACTAAAATATCCTATCTCAAAAAATTTGAATATTCTGGGAATCTTAATTTTAAACTGTAAACCATAATCAGCAATATTAAAATAATAAAAGGCTTGCAATATTTCAGTTGATTAGTAATGAATCCAGATTGTATGACATTTTTGTTTTATTAATTGCATTACAGAACTTTACCACAATATTCTAATTTTCTGAGACAGCCGTGTATGTCCATGTAATATGACAGGTTTAATATTTTGTTTTTTTCTCCCCCTACATCTTTAATTTCCCCTGTTAGCGGAAATTGAAAGGAGGGTTCAAATGACACTTAATGCAGCTTATATAATGAATCTCTCATTTGGTCAATAACATGTGGTTTCCCTTTCTCCTTGCGTTCACCTTGAGAAGTTTAATTACAAGGGCTAACATGATATGGAGGAGAAATGAATCATTACCTGTCAAAGAGGGTGTGTGTGTGTGTGTGTGTGTGCGTGCATGTGTGTGTGTGTGTTGGAGTGATCCATAAAGCACTATAGCGGTCTGTGTGTTTTACAGGAAAATGGAGATGTGTTCCTCCTGTAATTATATCCTTGTTATGCTCCTCTTTGACGATGGTAGGCGACCATTTAGGGAACGCACTAATGTCATTAGCAGACAGCAAAACTAGATTTTCTATTTCTGTTGGTGCAATTGAGGCCTCGGCTCTGGTTTCAGGCATTGATTTAATTTCCCCGGGCTTAGATGACAGGAGGCCGAGCTGATAGATAAAACGTGGCCATCCTTCCTGAAGAATGGAGATACACTCAGTGAGGCTGCAGACCTTTTTTATTAGAAGTGTTTCTGGGACGAAGAAGAAAAAAACGAAACATGAAAACTACAAATGAATTTGCCCTGCAGGGATGGCAGGAGTCCGTTTCATGAATGCTAAAGTTTATGGGATGAATTTATCCTCTCTAAATCTATGTCACTCAAATAAAACCAACTTTAGTTAATACTTTCAATATGTTCTGAGGCTGCATTTGTCCTGGATATCACTTGATACCTATAATTTATTTATTAGTTAGGGTTTTTGAAAACAGGAAGGTCAGACAAATTTAAAAATTCCTCAGAGAGAGAGCGAGGAAACATCCTGAAACAGTTATGGATCTGTAGTCTCTCATAACAGGAAATAATGGATCAGTTAAACTGGCTGTTTGTGCCTCTGATTTGATGTACAGGACTGTCTCAGAAAATTAGAATATTGTGATAAACTTCTTTATTTTCTGTAATGCAATTAAAAAAACAAAAATGTCATACATTCTGGATTCATTACAAATAAACTGAAATATTGCAAGCCTTTTATTATTTTAATATTGCTGATTATGGCTTACAGCTTAAGATTAAGATTCACAGAAATTTTTTTGAGATAGGATATTTGAGTTTTCTTAAGCTGTAAACCATAATCAGCAATATTAAAATAATACAAGGCTTGCAATATTTCAGTTGATTTGTAATAAATCCAGAATGTATGACATTTTTGCATTACAGAAAATAAAGGACTTTATCACAATATTCTAATTTTCTGAGACAGTCCTACAGTATTCAAAGTGAACGGACCCGTTCAAGCTCGGTGTAATACCGCCACTCACCGTCAGAGGGCGCTATAATCACATCGACAAAGGCCCATTAAACCCACTTGGACCTGCAGTTCGTGATCTCAGTCATGTCCTTAGTGCATTATTAGTCATTGCTTATATTAATGGCCGTGTTGGGTTTGTAAGAATGAAAGAAAATACTGCTGTACAAGCGTCTCTTGGATAAACGAATAAAATACATCAGATAAACAGAACTTTTACACGTGACAGAGACATGAATCAATGGCAGCAGATGACAGCAGCTCTGCAAATGAAAACTAGTGGCTTGGATGTGTTAACCATTGGGAGCTGGACTCATTTGTGAAGGCAGGTTTTGGCTTTAAGCCACGATGACTGGAGCCCCCCCCCCAACCCCTCCCGCAATTCGTTTATATCTTTCAAAATTCAATTTCTTACCAGGACAGAAGCCAAGAGAAAGCGAGCAGTTTATATCAAAACTAATTAATTGGATGGATTGAGCAGACCTCCCTGAGCAAATGACATCTTTGCTCTGTGAAGCCATGATGATGATTTTTGCAAAGCATGACTCATTACCTTCCCATAATGAGCCGCAAGGATGAAATAAACAGAGTGATGACATTTCACCTGTTTATATGTACGATAGATTCACAAAAAAGTAAGACAGAGTATGTCCTTTTTCTCATTTTGGCACCCACACACACAAAAAGGCTCGGCCTGTTTTGAATCAAAGTGTATAAACATCATTAAAGAAAAATGCTTTACAGGTTTCATTCAGGAATAAAAGCGTTCCTGAGCCACTACATCGGTGTTATTTCTTCAATAGGTAGATTAAGAGATTTCACAAACAAACCCAGTGTTTGAACACAATGGCTCTTGTAACAATCTGTGTTTGCTGTAGACATCAGGTATTGCTGAATGGACAGAAGATTGGGCTTATACGACACTGAAAATCATAAAAGAGCAAAGCAGCAGGAGCACGAGATAACTCATTTGGCTGAGCAGGGGCCCCATAAACAGAGACAACAGCCGTCCTGCGGACAGTCCAGGTTCAGGTTCCACTCCTGGTCTGTCGCTCTTCCCTCTTTCTTGCCTGTGACTTTACTTTCAATTAAACCCACTACTGACACAAATCCTTAGGAGAAACAGTGGAAAACCCTTTCACTCATCCACGTGTGTGCTGTAGGAAGGAAGGAAGGAAGGGAGGAAGGAAGGAAGGAAGGAAGGAAGGAAGGAAGGAAGGAAGGAAGGAAGGAAGGAAGGAAGGAAGGAAGGAAGGGAGGAAGGAAGGGAGGAAGGGAGGAAGGGAGGGAGGGAGGGAGGGAAGGAGGAAGGAAATGAGCCAGAAAGAAAGAAAGAAAGAGAGACAGAAAGAAGAGCCTAAAAAGAAAGAAAGGAAGAAATAAAGAAAGAAATTAGCCTAAAAAGAAAGAAAGAAAGAAAGAAAGAAAGAAAGAAAATATATGAGCCTAAAAGAAAGAAAGAAAGAAAGAAAGAAAGAAGAGACTAAAAAGAAAGAAAGAAAGAAAGAAAGAAAGAAAAAAGAAAGAAAGAAATGAGCCAGAAAGAAAGAAAGAAAATATATGAGCCTAAAAGAAAGAAAGAAAGAAAGAAAGAAGAGCCTAAAAAGAAAGAAATAAATAAATATATGAGCCTGAAAGAAAGAAAGAAAGAAAGAAAGAAAGAAAGAAGAGCCTAAAAAGAAAGAAAGAAAGACAGAAAGAAAAAAAATTAGCCTAAAAAGAAAGAAAGAAAGAAAGAAAGGAAGAAAGAAAGAAAGAAAGGAAGAAAGAAAGAAAGAAAGAAAGAAAAAAAAGAAAGAAAGAAAATATATTAGCCTAAAAGAAAGAAAGAAAGAAAGAAAATATATTAGCCTAAAAGAAAGAAAGAAAGAAAGAAAGAAAGAAGAGCCTAAAAAGAAAGAAAGAAATATATGAGCCTGAAAGAAAGAAAGAAAGAAAGAAAGAAAGAAGAGCCTAAAAAGAAAGAAAGAAAGAAAGAAAGAAAGAAAGAAAGAAAGAAGAGCCTAAAAAGAAAGAAAGAAAGAAAGAAAAAAAATTAGCCTAAAAAGAAAGAAAGAAAGAAAGAAAGAAAGAAAGAAAGAAGAGCCTAAAAAGAAAGAAAGAAAGAAATATATGAGCCTGAAAGAAAGAAAGAAAGAAAGAAAGAAAGAAAGAAAGAAAGAAAAAAAATAGCCTAAAAAGAAAGAAAGAAAGAAAGAAAAAAGAAAGAAAGAAATGAGCCAGAAAGAAAGAAAGAAAGAAAGAAAGAAAATATATGAGCCTAAAAGAAAGAAAGAAAGAAAGAAAAAAAGAAAATATATTAGCCTAAAAGAAAGAAAGAAAGAAAGAAAGAAGAGCCTAAAAAGAAAGAAAGAAAGAAATATATGAGCCTGAAAGAAAGAAAGATAGAAAGAAAGAAAGAAAGAAAGAAAGAAAGAAAGAAAAAATTAGCCTAAAAAGAAAGAAAGAAAGAAAGAAAAAAGAAAGAAAGAAATGAGCCAGAAAGAAAGAAAGAAAGAAAAAAAGAAAGAAAGAAAGAAAGAAAGAAAGATATGAGCCTAAAAGAAAGAAAGAAAGAAAGAAAGAAAGAAAGAAAGAAAGAAAGAAAGAAAGAAAGAAAGAAAGAAAGAAAGAAAGATATGAGCCTAAAAGAAAGAAAGAAGGATAGATTCCCGTTGATGACGTTTTTGTATTGGTATTTTTTTTATCGTCCTTTTTATCGTTATCAGGATAAATGCCAGAAGTTATCGTGATAAATGTTTTAGTCCATACCGCCCATCCCTAGTGTGCTGATCATTCAAGTTTATAACATTGCTGTGTATGTTTATACATCTTTGTCCTCTTTTTTAACTGAGTCAGAGCAAAAAGGACAAAAAGCTCATCCCAGAATGGGACAGCACCAGGTTTAATCAGCCGCAGAACTGCAGAGAGCTGGACCGGTCGGGCTGAGAGGGTGGGACGCCCTCGCCATCGTCCCAGACAAAGACAGGAACTCAATTACCTCGAGCGTGCTCCGGCTGATAGATTTACCAGCTATGAGCTCATCTGCCGGAGGAACCCACGGACTTACTAATCTGCCTCTTTGAATCCACCTCTGAGTCTCACTGCAACAAGACAAGAGTCACTTCAGCAACCACGGCAGATCGGAAAAATGACCTGGCCTGTAGGACTGTGTTGAAAAAAATCGATTTCCCAATTCTAAACCGATTTATCATATTAATTCCTAAAAATCGATTCATATGTCTAAAGATCGATTTTTATTGTTTATCCCCAAAAAAGGAATGTTTTGTTGGACACAAGAATAACTGGTGCCATGTTTTTGCCTTTAAATATGTTTAAAGGTATGAAAACACTAAAGTGTTAGGTTATAATTGCATAAATTGTCTATATTTCATTACTTTATATACTGTCTTGGGGTTACATTTGCAAAAAATGCTAAAAACCAAAATGCTCAAAAATTAAAAACCAAAATAGACCGAAAATGGAACAAATAAAACCGATTTCATCCGTCTCTGTTCCCTCCCTGGATCTGTTTGGTAATTCTGACCCACACGATGTTTCTGAAAGCAGTTCTATCAGCATTCTGGGAGCTGATTGGTCCTTACAGCATCATTAGCTGCCAATACTTGCTGTTGAATCTCAATATAATACCAGTAGTAATATTTTGCATAACTACAGTCATATAATTCATGCAACAGCTCAAAAAACTGTTTTAATAACACTAACCCAAATCAATATCGGAATTGAATCGGATCGAATCAAATCTTGATAATCGATTCTGAATCTTAAGAATCGGAATCGATTCTTGACATTTGAATCGATCCCCAGCCCTACCGGCCTGGTTGTTGGACGGTTCAATCCCTCAGTAATCTTGTTCTCAGATTGGCCCCCTTCCCTCCCAAGGTCAACATGTGCTAACAACCCGTTGGAGAGGGACTGTATCTGGCAGCAGATCGATCAATAACTGTACTAATCAACAGTGATTGTTTTCCACTGATGAGACGGACATGCTGCGGGAAAATGCTGCAGGTTGCATGTGAGCGATCATCCCTGTCGCTCCCTGGCAGCCTGGCCCACTTGTTCAGACGCGTCATGGACCTGCAGAGTCTGAGACTGAGTACTTGTCCTCCGTTGCTCTGAGTTTACATTCACAGCCAGCGCCACAATTTAATCCATCAATATCTATCTTCCAAATAATTCACCCTCTATTACAAAGCAGCATCCATTCACATTAAGAAACAGTCACATTACACCGATAAGAAGACAATAAATATTAAAATCACTCTGAAACTTATCAGGATTGCTACGCTCCCAAGGACGGAGCGGTTATGGGAATAGCTCTTTTCAGAGATTCAATTAACTAAAAAGCTGCACATTCAAGTATAATTCCACTTCTGAAAGCTATTATTGATCAGAATGTTTGGAAATCTCTCTCCCTCCATTTCCTGTGCCATTATGCACAACCGCTCCGTTGTATCACACTGGATTTAGAACCTGGATTTAATATAGTCACGACTGTGAAGCCCTCGACATCGAAACAACAAGATGTAATGAGAAGGGAAAGTCATTTCCTGTCATGATGACACCGTCATCAAACTTTTCATCAGCGTAATAAGATATTTGATCTGAGTTTGGAGGAGGCAGTTCAGCTCTAGGTAGATTACTCAGTTTACACGATGCATACCATAACATAATGATCAATTACCCCGTAATGTAATCCAATTAGCCCTGGGAGAATACAAGAGCTGAGATCCAGTGATACGTGTTCATCAGCCATCAGGAAATCTAATAAAACATCTCCCTGAGGATTAGCTGCAAGTACAAATACAGTTTGGGGATTCCTCCGGGAAAGAGTGTGACATCAAAAATTGAACAGGTGGAGACCGAGTTTGATGCAAAAGTCATTAATCTGTGCGATATGTACTGTACACACACAGTTCAGGTTAAAATTATCTGGATAAAAGGTTCCTAACTTTGCATAACTGTGTAATAGAATAGAAAGAAACACAAGCTTTATAACCAGTGATCCGTTTTTAAGTTTACTTTAGTTAATTGTTTCCACGCAACGACAATCTCTTGAGGCAAAGCTAACAAAAACACACGCTGGGTATCGCGTGAAATACCCCACATGTGGGATAAAAGCTCTGTTATTGTGGCGTCTGTGACTCTTCATCACAATTCAGAGTTACTGTAACGATGTTTAATCCTTTTAATCTTTGTCACGTGAATAACAATCAATAGTCATCACTGCAGCGAAAGCTGAGGCCAATGAGAGTCATTAGTGGTGCTACTATTAGACAAATTGAAATTCTGACATAATTATGACATTCAATAAAAGTCAGGGTTAAGGTCAGCGGGAGACTATGAATGTGAACAGATGATCAACACTGCTGTCTTGTGGCAATCCTGCAAGGATAATTAAAAGCAAACGTGTAACTACATATGCTGTTTATAATCGTGCCACATGCAGCTGTTGTTTCCATGTAATACATCCTTACAAGTATGTTTAGCACTTTAGCCTCTAGGTCTTTAGCAGCTTGCTACGGAATTATCTAAGAGATGTCCGAGTCAAGAGGAGCTGTCACTCTCAGAGTTTGTACAGTTTGTTACAACCTCAGAGTCCGATTAGATTACAGCATGAAACAAAAGGAGGGACATTGCTTTGTGAGGACGCTGCTCTTCCACCACAATGATGCGAGCTACAAAAAAACAGGCTGGTAAAAAGATTTCAAAACATGTTTTAAATAGGGCTGGGTGATTTTGGACGAAAATAAAATCCAGATTTTTTTCTCTGAAAACCCGATTTTCGATTTCGATTTTTTTGGTAAAACTACAAAAGACAGTGAAATAAATTGTTTCAAATATTTTATCTTTATATTTAAAAAAAAATTTGCAAACAAATTTCCCTATTGGGAATGAAGTGCAATTGAAAGATACTGTAAATCCTCCTTGAGTTTAGTAAAGTGACAACATTTACAATTTTCTTGACCAAACAAAGATGACTAGACGAGCTCTGTCTGTAATGCAGCCAGCTGCAAAAAAGGAAAATCCATTTTCCGATTTTCCTTTTTTTAACATCATCTTGATTAATAAATCCGATTTAGATTTAAAATCGATTAATCGCACAGCCCTAGTTTTAATATTTAAGATTTAAAAAAGTGAAAAACAGAGGGGTGGAGCCCGGGGTGGGGTCAACATAATCAGTATACAAATGAGTTTTTGTAAAAAACTTAATTACAAAAATAGGTTTTTCTGTTGATTTCTACAGCGCTACACCAACCACGTGCACTCAAATGAGATAAAGCTGTCCTTTGTTTTATCTTTTGTTGTAAGTGATGGGTCAGACCCAGCGTGCATGGCTTGGCGACTGGAAAATAACTTGTCAGAACCCATGTGAAACCAGGGGAATAAATGCCCAGAGGGGGAAATTTCAATCAATGTCTCCTTGTCCTTTCACCACAGCAAATTAGATTCTAGCCATGCATGAGGGGGAAGTGTGACCCTGAACTGACTAGAGGATCAGACGCAGAGCTTTGACAGGTAGGAGCAGCATCCCCACAACAGGAGCAAGCAGCAGCGCGGGAGGTTGGGACTTTAAGATCTGGATGGTTCCCTCAGCAGACCGCCCATCCAGAAGAGCTGGAATAATCTTTTTCTTTCAAAATGTTGTTGTTGAATTGCAAAAGTTGCCAAAAGGAAGACCCATAATGGAAAAGTTAGGAAAGGCAGATAGAGTATCTGTGCAAGTCATTATCAGTCAGCCACGATAACTCATTAAAAATGAAGTTAGGCCTTTCTGTACACTGCGCTGAAATGAAGATAGGAAGCTTAGGCAAGAAAATGGTGTTTAAAAGTCCACAGAGTGTGAAATAAACACATGTGAAGCAGAGCTGCACACACAAGCAAACAACAACACATAAACATTGACGTTGCAGTCGGATTTCTTTTGCCTACAAACATCTTGGAACGAGAAGAAAGGAAAACTGAAATAACAAGATTGATACTGCATCTATGGGCCAAACAAGATTTACTTAATGATATAATGCAATCGTGAACTAACACAGTAGCACGTACCAAATGAGATTTATGGGACTGGTCCTTCTCCAGAGGAAAAGATAGTAATGAAAATGATCTTTCTGGAGCCGGGAGGAGCAGCTAAAGAGCCGGGGCTGGAGGGGTCATCACCGAGGGTTAGCGCTTCGTTACGGTTTCACAGGTCAGAGGGCAATGCGGGGTCAAAGATACAGTGGCAAGGTCGCGGAGGGAGATAAACGGATCAATCCTCTCATGTGAGAACATCTGTGGCTCGGCTCGTGTTAACATGAGATGCACTTGTTAACAGACTTCAACAACAGAAAGGTAGTCGGATCTGAAGTCCAAATAGTTTCTCTTTCCATGCAAATGCACAACGCAGGCCTTCTTCAGCTCACGAAACGCCTCGAACAATGAGCCAGCCGCTCCTTCCAGTAAGTCCCACGATCGAGAGGCCGTTCCAGTAAGCTCTTCACATCCTCTTCCAAGGCAAATATTCAAATCTCTAAAAGGTCCTAAAGACTCGTTGGTTTTTATTCTAGTGAACTCATACCTACAGAGGCGCCATCAGGCCAAACATTTCCTACGTTCCTCAGAGTCGCTGGCACATTTAAAAATGCAGACTTCTCTAACTGTGAGCACTAATTGCCAATTTCCTTCCTTTAATGACCTCAGCAACAAACGCTAAAGTAATCAGTAACCTGGATTTCAAACAGCAAAAAGGCCTAAACTGCTGCACACACCCAACTGCTACTGAAACACACTCACTCCTACTGTATCAGTAAAAACACATATTTGAGGCAAGGTAACACAGAAAGTGTACCCCAACATCTTCAAAGGAGTACACTGCAGTTTTGTTAATGACATCAACAGCCAGAACAACACAATCATCAGCTTGAACACAGCTCGGTGAAATCAATCTGATGTGTCATTGTAAGGTTTACGTCCGTCCCACGGTCCGAACGCCGGGCGCTCTTGTATAACAGGGGATATTTTCCTAAAGAAAACAAACAGTGGGTGTTTGCCCAGAGATGGTAGCAGCTGCTGCACACCTGCCTGCAGCTCGCCTCCTCTCCTCTCACAGCAAGTGGACGTCTTTTGTTGCAGCACGCAGGCAGGTGATGGGCGCAGCACTTGAACACGGCGTAGATTTCAGCACCACTTAATTACCAGCGCATCCTCGGCACGAGGAATCCAACTAGACGCACCTTCTGTGCATGTCAGGGGAAAAAACCTGCTTTCAGTCATGATACTCCTAAAGCGAAGTGAAAGAGTAATGTAGGTGTGCGTAAAGTGTCCAAGAGGAGCACGTCTACGCCATTTCCGTGAATTAACAACACTACAGTGTCCATCACAGTAAAATAAGAATCATAATATTAACAAAAGCCCATCTTTAACCATTTCAAAATGCTCTCTTGCATGATTACAGAGGACTGTAGTTTACAAGTAACCAACACTTTTGTAGACAACAAATAGGAGTGGCTAATTCATGTGGAAATTAATATCTTTTAAAAAATAAATCACATTTCAGTATCTTTAAAAAACGTATTAAACATCGTTTTTCCATATTTCCCTGATGATGGTTGTGATAAAAGCGTCCACATATCTGTCCAAGCATCACGTCCTACATCCTGGCTGAACTCTGAGATTTGCACAGGCCTGAGCCATGACAAACACTTTAAATATAGACTGCAAGGGCCAACAGTGTTGGTACAGTTGGACTGTGGGATTGTGAATGGGATTATAATATTATGATGATATATAGCTGTTCTCATTGGACTCCAGTGCCATACCACACATAACATGCAGCACACAATGCAAGTATCACTTTCTGCAGGGGGGAGCGGTGTTGGCATGGCGTCCGTGCCATTTTCAGGTAGCTACTTCTTGGAAAAGTGCCTAAAAACTCACTCAGCTTCCAAAATGCTTTTAGCAAAGCAATTTAGTTTTACACATGGGCGGCCAGGTTGTAATCTAGACTCCAGGTCCACTGGCAAGAGCTGCTCAGGGAGATTGCTTTTCTATCTTGTTTCATTGTGAGCAGATTTGCAGATATATTCATAAATCTGAAACAATACTGTATACCTCAAATTTAGCTCTCAGTGTTAATGTCACAAAAAATATGGCTAATTTACTCATTGAGAAGTAAGAAGGTGCTTTAAAAAAAATGACAAGGATTTATATTACAGAGCCAATTTCTTTCCAAATATAAGCTGATCTTGTTTCAGCTCAGCAACATGCGTCAATGCAACATTTAAAAACAGTTTTCCAACTCCATCCTGTGCCGTTGACCTTTTTCCACGACTTGCACGGTGAAGTGATGATTCTCTTACCTCCAAAAAGCAAAAGAAGCAGCGGCACCGCGACGTTTCCACGAGAGAAACCACAACTTGACCCCATGTTCGCGAACCATAGGGGAAAGTTTCTGGAAGGAGACACGACTGACGAAAAAGAAGAAAAAAGGAAGAAAAAAAAAGTTTCCTTTCCTGGGAAATTTGATAGTGATAAGAAAAATGATTATAGTTATGAAAAGGATGAAAACACACGCGCGCAAAAAGGCGCAGTATCAACCAGTGCGCGCTGCGTCCGTCGCTCCGGGGAAAGATGAAATCCTCAGCCCTGGGAGAGAAAACAGGGAGAATACGGGGCTCCAGTCTCTGCTGCTGCTGGGCTGACTGGCTGGTCTGGGGGAGGAAGAGGAGATGGAGGAGGAGGAGGATGAGGAAGAGGAAGAGGATGATGAGGAGGAGGAGGCGCACTCCTTCACTGCTCACTGCCCCGCTGCGTCCGCAGGAGAAGCAGCTCAGCATCTACAGGACATTTTAGAGCATCATTTATCAGCAGGTCAGCCATCTCATTAGCCCTCAGCGGGGGGGATTAATAACCAGTATTTTTACATGAGCAATGGTTCATTTTTAAGGATAGATATTTAAATAGTTGACACAGTTTCCCATGGTTTCATATATTATATGTGTTATCCTCACAATACCACAGAAATAAATCACAGCAGCTCTTTTTCCACCCTGTCTCTACAGTTTTGTTCAAAGCAGCTGGTTTAAGGAGGTGGGGTTTGCACCTTAACCCATGTCCTTTTTGTGGTATGTCCACAGACTGTATAAGAAGAGCTGGACAACCCCCCTGTGACATCACCACCCATAATGCTCAGAACAAACATGAAGCCAGCTGGAACAAGCTAACTATTCAGTCGATGCTGCAGCATCTGCTACCAACTCCAGAGGTTTAATAGATGTAGTAAAAGATGAACCTGAGTAGAGATGGAAACAGCAAAGCTGTATATATATATATATATATATATATATATATATATATATATATATATATATATATATATATATATATATATATATATATATATACTCTGATTTGGGTCTGTGATGTCACAGTAACACGTTCATTTGAACAGCTCACTTGATATCTCAAACTTCAGACTCTCAATATATACTTTCAAGGACACACAACCGTATTTTATTTTCATTGAAAGTCTCCTTTAAGGACGCAACTGCATTTTAAAATCAGGGTCAGGTGTCAACGATTTATTATTTTTGAAAAGTACAAAGTGGTATGATCTCTATAGGCTAACTCAACACATGAAAGAAGGAAAAACCTTTAGGGCCAATCCCAATACACCCCCTACTTTCTACCACTATCCCTCCCTCACTACAACTACCCCTAAAAATCACAAATTTTTAGGGCCCTTGTAATCTTCCCAGGGCCTGTCCCAATACTCCCACTACTCCTACTTTTCAGCACTACCCCTAAATTTTGCTTGCTACGTCACTGCGTGGTTTACGTTCGGGTACGTAAGCGACTGCGTAGTTACGTTTGCACATACGTCACACCATATCAGGAAGGCCAGAGCTAAAAGCTGTTTTAATTTCAGCTGTAGCGCTGTTAATATGCCACTTTATTAAGTTTTAATATTTTTTCCAGGCGTAAAAGTAACCGTTAAGATCCCCAACCTGGGCTCAGTTTATCCAAATAACGCCTGTTAAGAAATTTGATCCGAAAATATCGAGATGAGTACAGCCGGCTGCCGGCTCAGGAGCTGATTTATGGTTCCGTGTTAAATCGATGCAGAGCCTACGGCCTAGGGTACGGCGTACGGAGCGCGTAGCTGTGTAACCTACGCCTTTATTCTGACAAGGTTTGAACAAGACTTCGCAACAACGGGTAAACGAGTGATTATGTACATTCACTGAGTGAATATTATGAAAGTAAAATATATATTTCTTGTTAGAAATGTAATCAAAATGCATTTTTATGCAGAAACTAACTCAAAATATTGATTTTATTCACTAAAAAATAAGAAATGTCGGCCATGTTTTTTTTCTTTATTCAGTCCGCAAGTGACGACGAAAAGCATTCTGGGAAATTTTTCTAGCCCTCGGTCAGCGAGTCAACATCTGAAAACCCTTGCTCTGAAGGGCCAGATTCATAAGCACTACCCCTAAATAAGCACACTCCCCCTAGATGGAAAGAGTAATTGGGACACCACTACCCTCACGGGAACGCGCAGAATTTAGGGGTAGGGCTGAAAAGTAGGGGTAGGGGGAGTATTGGGACAGGGCCTTAATGTTGCATTAAAGGTTTTTCCTTATTTATGTGTTGAGTTTTCCTATAGAGATGATTCCACAGAGCAGCGTGTCACACTGCAGATTCATTACACTTCACCACCAACTCGGAGACCTGCACAGTGTTTCTCTGTTTCATCGTATTTCCCAGTCCAAGACCAGCTGGGCGACTGGTCAAACTCTGACAGACCTTTGCCCTCGCCGATGCGAGTGGGATCCCTGTGTGACTGGATAATGTGGAGTGATGCATTGTTGGAGCCTCGGGCAGAAAATCAGTCGCTAGCTCGGCAGTGGTTCAACTATCAATGTCTCTGCGTGGAGCAGAAGCCGTGGGGCTGGAGAAACCTGCAAAGCTTACCTTTATCCTCTCAAATGGAAATAAATAGCATAACACCTGTTTTCTTAAAGGGGCTCCTCTGTGTGTCTGCAAAAGTGGGATTAAAACAAGGAATTACTGACAAAAAAGATCAGTCAGGAGATCAAACTTTCACATTTGGTGGCTTTTTTATTTTTTCTTAAGATGTGAAATGAATGCAAATGCATATCTGATAAAAGGTTATGCCGTCTTACATCTTGAATACCTCCTGCTGTATCACAGGAAAGTGTTCATGAGGGCAGAAACTGAGCAGGCAAGAATGTGCACTGCCTGGCTGGGATACAGTTTCCCTGTGAGACACCACAGGTTCCCTGGGACACGAGCTCGGTGACAATCCATAAATACCAGGAAACGTGCTGGTATGAACATGGATTGTATGGTTTCAGCAGGAACTCAGCCTGTAATGTGAGCAGGATATTTTCCACGCCCACCAACGTTTCATCCCCTCTGGATCTGTGTTAAGAGCTGCTCGGGTTTTACCTCCTTTCCAATGTGCCAGCTACTTGAAGTGACTTTAAATGAGTTCGCATGATGCTTATATTTTAAATGCAACACTTTATCGTCACATGCAAATAAACAAAAGATATCTTTTGATCCCTGTGGGGTTGTACTGTATTGATTTTGTTTTCTTCTGAAGCATCAGCTATGCATTTCCAGTACGAGTAAAGTCATTTGGAAAAGCAATTACTGGTGTGAGTCTTGTTCAAGGAGGCTGTACCTGCTGGGAGTCAAACAACTTCTCCTCGGAAGACAATTACCAAAAACCATTACACCATATTACACAATGTTATTACGGCTTCTTAGAAGAGCATAATAGGCTTCCTCTCAGGGAGGAGAGCCTGATGCTGTTTATTTTGTTAACTAGATGGTCAGTTCGTGATGTCCACCTGACCTGATGCTGAGAGACTCTGGCCTGAGCACGCTCTGCACCGTCATAGATGTTTTCCTACGTGTAAATCTCTCAGCAGGACCGTGACAAGAGGAAATGTTATAATCTAAGGCAGAGAGGGAGAGAAAAAAGGTAATCTAGTAATTAGCTTTCACCGTTTAATATTGCAATATGCAAAACATCTAAGGGACTCTGGTCCTGTGATGGGGAACGTCTAATGAATTAAATTGGTGTAATTTCCTTGATTTTCTAATATAATAAGTGCAGGAGGTGCCAGTCCCATTAACAACACTCCTTTGTGAGGTGCGCATCTTGACCCCTATTAAAGAACTGCCACTAAGACAGCAGATGGCACACACACACACACACACACACACACACACACACACACACACACACACACACACACACACACACACACACACACACACACACACACACACACACACACACACACACACACACACACACACACACACACACACACACACACACACACTAAACAGGGGTGTGGGCATGGCAACAGAGTTATAATGGTTTGCCTCATGTGTCGGGGAATCACTTGGCTTAATTTGTTGAGTATCACCTCCGTATATTGGATTTAATGACTCAATTCTATGCACAAAACAGGTGGCATCAAATAAATCACGAGCTCGCCACGCTGACAACAGACCGGCTCCGGGTTCAATTCATTGTATTGATGAACATTTTATAATTATTATTTTTTTATTTGAACAAAAACTTTGAGTGAAACTACTTGATTCAGTAAAAGACATGGATAGAAGTATAGATCAATGTATTTAAACATACTTAAGACTGGTACAGTCATGTGGGAAGCAATTAAACTGTATCTATCAATTTCAATGTTTTAAATATCTCATTAAACAAATCAATCAATCAAACAAAGAAACAAGTTGTATATAATTTCTTAAAATGGGGTAAAAATGGAATTTCAGAGTAAAATAAACACACATTGCATTAAAGGACTGTCTCAGAAAATTTGAATATTGTGATAAAGTTCTTTATTTTCTGTAATGCAATTAAAAAAAACAAAAATGTCATATTCTGGATTCAATACAAATCAACTGAAATATTGCAAGCCTTTTATTATTTTAATATTGCTGATTATGGTTTATGATTATGGTATTTGAGTTTTCTTAAGCTGACATTTTTGTATGTATGACATTTTTGTTTTTGTAATTGCATTACAGAAAATCACAATATTCTAATTGTCTGAGACAGTATATCATTATATATATGTGATATGTATTTATTAAAATCGAGCTAAAATGTAAAAGCAGTGAATAAAAAACTAAGTGCACTCTGACTACTATGGACCTATAAAAGTAAGCAGCACATATGTTAAAGCAGTTTTGAAAAACAAGTTTTGAACCAGTTTTCTGGTCTGGAGCATCAGCCGTGTGTAAATACAATGCCAAAGAGGAAAAACATTAGTGTTCTTCTTAGGCTTGGTTTATACTTGCAGTTTGTCCAACCCTTCGTTCGTACTGTACACGACCAGCTGCTAGGTGGCGCCACACGCACTTTTGCGTTGGTGTTCTTCCGGTTAGTTCTTTGTTGTTTGTCTTCTTCTTCTTTCGCGGCTCGTCACTTCCGGCAGGGCCAGTCACTAGCTCGGTTCAGCGTGGGTACATGCCGGAATAACTCAAATTAGGACACATTATCTGGCACTAATAGCGCGATCTCAAGAGCTTCAGTTCGGTTCGACTAGAGCCCGGCTAAATTGTATACGTGGCTTTTAAAACTTCGATATCGGTCGGATAACAATTCGACTTTCTGACTTGCATGTTAACATTCTGAGTGATACGCGGCCTGTACACGTGATACCGTCAGCCTCCACTAGGGGCAGATCGTAACCTCAGTTAAGACAGAAGTTGTGCAAGTTCTGTCACTTAAAAAGATGAGAGAGGCTTGTAATTTTCATCATAGGTACATTTCAACTATGAGAGACAGAATGGGGGGAAAGAATCCGGGAAATCACATTGTGAATAAATTGGTAAATTCCTAGGTAAAATAAGTATTTGGTCACCTACAAACAAGCAAGATTTCTGGCTTTCACAGACCTGTAACTTCTTCTTTAAAGGGGACCTATTATGAAAAACAGGTTTTCTCTTGCTTTAAGATATATAAAGTGGTCTCCCCTCAGCCTGCCAACTCAGAGAATGAGGAAAGCAACCAAATTCTGCAGTGTCTGTACAGCCGCCCGGATGAGCCATCCAGTGTGATGTGGATCTACGAGCCAATAAGATTCTGCTCCCGTTGTTACGTAACGACGGGCGCGATTTACATCGGTTGGCCTCCGATGCGTGAAACCACGCCCACAACTAACTCCGCCGGCCGGAGCTTCAGCCATTTCTTCGTAGCGTTGTATCGCGTCATTCAGGCAGCCAATCAGCACAGAGCCTCATTATCATAGCCCCGCCCACTCAGAATCCTGCATAGATAATGAGGTTAGAGAATGGGAAGATAAAGACATGGATCAGAGGCTGAATTTCTAATTTATTTAGCAAAAACAATCAAAAGCTTGTTTTTAAGACATTCAAGGCCTGTTTAAAATAGGTATTAGTTGACATAATAGGTCTCCTTTAAGAGGCTCCTCTGTCCTCCACTCGTTACCTGTATTAATGGCACCTGTTTTAACTGGTTATCAGTATAAAAGACACCTGTCCACAACCTTAAACAGTCACACTCCAAACTCCACTATGGCCAAGACCAAAGAGCTGTCAAAGGACGTGAGAAACAAAATTGTAGACCTGCACCAGGCTGGGAAGACTGAATCTGAAATAGGTAGCAGCTTGGTGTGAAGAAATCAATCGTGGGAGTAATTATTAGAAAATGGACCTTTGGGTCAAATGAAGGCAGGACACGCGTGGGACCCATGATGCCAACACGTACGTGTTGTCCACCTACACGTACGTGTTGTCCACCTACACGTACGTGTTGTCCACCTACACGTACGTGTTGTCCACCTACACGTACGTGTTGTCCACCTACACGTACGTGTTGTCCACCTACACGTACGTGTTGTCCACCTACACGTACGTGTTGTCCACCTACACGTACGTGTTGTCCACCTACACGTACGTGTTGTCCACCTACAGGTACGTGTTGTCCACCTACAGGTACGTGTTGTCCACCTACACGTACGTGTTGTCCACCTACAGGTACGTGTTGTCCACCTACAGGTACGTGTTGTCCACCTACACGTACGTGTTGTCCACCTACAGGTACGTGTTGTCCACCTACATGTACGTGTTGTCCACCTACATATACGTGTTGTCCACCTACAGGTACGTGTTGTCCACCTACACGTACGTGTTGTCCACCTACACGTACGTGTTGTCCACCTACACGTACGTGTTGTCCACCTACAGGTACGTGTTGTCCACCTACAGGTACGTGTTGTCCACCTACAGGTACGTGTTGTCCACCTACAGGTACGTGTTGTCCACCTACACGTACGTGTTGTCCACCTACACGTACGTGTTGTCCACCTACAGGTACGTGTTGTCCACCTACACGTACGTGTTGTCCACCTACACATACGTGTTGTCCACTGTGCGTATATTCCAGGCCACAGGCCTAACTATTGGCAGTGCAACCGGTGCAGCTGCACCCGGGCCCGCACGCCGTTAGGGGCCATGAAGGAGGGAGAAAAAAAAAGGTTTTTGTGAATGGAATAGTCCATAGTCCATGTCTTTTCAGCAAGAAAAAAAGCTAACAAAACAAAATAGACGACAAAAATAGCCTAGCATCGTGTTTAGCAAGCCCAAACAAAAAAGCGGCGCACAAAAGAGAAAAAGATCCAGGATGATGTTAAAGCAAAATTACAAAATTAGATTCTCAAAATTAGACATCTCAGATTCTACTAGTGTCACAGTGACTTCCTCTGGTTGGACGGTTTTCATCCTCTCTGTCTCTACTGAGTCTCTACTGAGTGTTTAGTTTAGCACAGTCAGTATTACGCCAGTTGTGGGATTAATCCAAGTTTTATCACTGTGAAACTGCCAAAATCAGAATTAGAAAACTGCCTGTTATTCTCATGACATGCATTGGTAGTTCAGTGGTAGAATTCTCGCCTGCCACGCAGGAGGTTAAAACTGCTGACTTCTCAGTCTGTCAATGAACCATTGTCAGATGGACACATCCGTCACAGATTTCCTGGGTTCAGGAGGAGGCCCAAATTGACCTTTGCCCTGAAACCGATCACATGCATAGATTCCTGAGAGATACTCAGGGGTTTTTGGACTGTCCTGGGACAACTGTTCTATTATATTTGTAAAGTTAGCCTGCACACATCTGTTCAGAGTTCCTGTTTCAGCCCCAGAGGGCATATAACCTCAGCGACCTATGGTTTATAAAAACTTTAAGCTTCTGTTTACCTCTTTAACTGAAAATATCACATGTGTGACATTTTGACCCCGATGTCTGTTCCTCTGTATGTTTCCCGTTTTCTTCCATATGTCCATTGTATGTCTATTTTCTATTGGCTACCTAAATATGGTAATTTCCTGTGTCCCATTTTAAATAAAAAGCCCCTGCAGAGGATGAAACAGCAAGCATTTCGTCGAGAGCGAGAGGGCTGTTGCTCTGCAAGCTTCGACTGTGCTTCCCTTCTGCAGAAGGCCATTGAAAATCATTCCATAAGTCTCCGGTGTCTTTTTCTAAGTTAATTAATGTATGTTGATGACTTTTTAACCTAACATTTGGTGCCGAAACCCGGGATCTCAAGTTCTGGCGATGGAACGGCGTACGGTCAAAGGAGGGCATCTAAAAATCTGTCGACAGCGTTTCCGACTTTAGGGAACGGGCCCAGATTTGGTCTGCGCTGTTCCAGAGTCCAGACGACGAGATTTCCCAGCCAGGGGAAAGCACTTGGAGACTGGTGAGAAAACTCCTCTTACTTAATACCTGGGGTATTGAAGTATTTTTGTGTAAAATACGAGTGAAATTTCTGTGTATACTAACAAGAAGGTTAGTGAAAGAGGTGATTGGCAGCAGGTCGGGGACACGATTTTTATAAGAAGGCATAGGGGCCTCTAAAAATACTATGCCTGGGGCAGTGCGTAAGGCCAACACGGGGGTTTCGGACCCGACAGAATAACAAGAAGAGGTTTCTTTGGAATGATTTTTTAATGGTTTTGTTTATGTTTGTCTAATGTTTGTCTGATGTTTATGTCTGTTCAATGTGGGGTTTCCAAAATTGAGAGGAAAACTGTGTGTTCAATGTGGGGTTTCTAAAATTGAGAGGAAAAATTTAAATTGTTCACTAAAGATCAGGCTAAAACCAAACTGTTGAAAAAGGAAACTTGTGTTCTGAGAGAAACTTAGGAAAGAAAATAACTGACGAAAAATAGCAGAGGCGTGGTTAAGCTGAAATTTATGCTTAAAGAATCTCAAAATATGCTTAATTGATGGGGAGACGTCCTCAAACTTAAGAAAATGGAGACAAATCTTGCAAAATAATAATACACGAAACTTAAAAAGAAGTAAATGGACTAATTTAAGACTAAAAGAAAACTGATTAAATGTCCAAAACGGGACAAGGTTTAGCAAGAAAGAAAAAGGTAAAGAAAGCTACGTGAAGATGGGGAGAAGTGGGGGCTGCAGCTGGGTGTGACTCTCTGTGTCTGTGTGACAAGCTGCAGCTCTGTGTGTGTGTCTCTGTGTGTGTTTGTGAGAGACACTCTCTGTGTGTGTGTATTCATGAGACCTTGTGAAACAGCTGCAGAGTTTGCAGGGCCAAGCTGCAGAGAGAGTGTGTGTGTGTGAAAGCATGCTCCGGTTTACGAGCGGGTGCAGGCTGAGAAGTGAGAAGCTCTCCTTATGGAGGAGACGTAGAAATGGAGAAATATAGTTTGTTCTATCATTCTAAGCCCTGAATGAAGGCATAGAATCATAGAAGTTTTAAATTGGGTTAATTCACCATTTAATTTGCAGATTACTTTTGTAACACTGTATTTGACTTGGATTGTATGGAAATGGGATTCCTGCAATTTGCGAGCATGAGATAAAATGATTGGGTTGTTTGTGACATGAATGTAAAACAAATCAATCATTTGTCCTTACTCTGTCTGTTGTGAAATCACTACTGATGATTGACAGCTTCAGAGGATGGGTTTTGTACAATGAAATTAGCGCCGCTGTATTTTTAGAATACAGTGGAAGGGGGTGTGTTCATTAGCCTACTGTCATTTGTATGTCAGTGATATTTTACACAGAAAGGATTGTATGCAGGAGTAACAAACCCGTTGTACAATCTTTTTAGAAAAGAAGAACTTCTGGATGCATACTAGCTATTCACACTGAAAATGTGTACATTTGTGATCAGTTTTGCTACCATCTAGGTTGTGAGTTAATTTAAAATGCACCAATTGAGCTTAGTTAGTGTAGTTTGAGGAGAAAAAATTCACACATTTGCACTGATACACAAACCCACATGCAGATGATCTGAAGTTGTGTTTAATGTTAGTGGGTTTTTGTCTATGTGTAGTTTACGCATGGGAATTTATCCCACAATTTTCTTAAGACTTCTATGAGTTTTCATAGAAGAGCGTGCATTTGCGTTGCAGCATGCAAACAGAAGATTAGGAATCTCCTGAAGACTATATGATTAATCTGGAGATAATTTTCTGACAATTTTATGACAATTTTCTGGCATTTCTTTTGATTTGGGGAAAATAGAGCTCAACAACAGTTGAGAAGGCATTATTTGATAGGATGATTCCTTTCAGTCCGACGTTTTGTGACTAGGACTATTTGTTTATATATATATATATATATATATATATATATATATATATATAAGTTCACTGAAGACTACTGTTTACGTTGCAGGAGAGTTGCTGCACTGACAGTTTTTGTGTGGTGTTACTTTAATAAGATCATAACCTACTTGGGTTGAAATAAGAACGTTTTTCAATGAGAAATTCTGTAGTCTAATCTACGGTGGGAGACAGAATTTTAAAGGTTTTGCCCCATCTAATCTGGTGATGGGAGGGGGGATCTCTGAGGGACATAGATATCCAACCCTAGAGAATCATTGAGTCAGACCTGCAGACTTGCCAGGGTGCGAAGGTCAAGAAGTGGGAGGGCCACTTATCTGGGGAGCCTGACTCTGGCAGCCTGACTCTTCCAGGGAGAAGTCAACAAGGAGGGGGCCTGATGACACGAAACCCCCACCCCTGTCGGCATGCGAAATAATGCTGCGAAGCAGACCGGTGCTTCCAAGGAAGTTGTTCCCCCTGGTGGCTAAGTTGAGCCATAGGGAATTTCTATGGCTCAACAGGAGGGAGTAGGGGTACATATGATACATCATGAGGATTAAATACTAAATACCCTTTAAAAAATTTTTTAGTAGGAGTTTTCCGACATGTTGCAGATACAACATGAAAGGACCTATCCATTTGAAGTTGTTCATATGGATTTCGTTCTTGGAGTGAACTAATAGCCTGTTAAGTTAAGGCTCAAGAAAGCCATGGCCTGAATGACGGCCATTAGTCGAACTGTACATGAGAATCGTCTTCTTGTACGCTGCTGTTTCTTCCTCTCTCCCTCTCCTAAAGCAGGAACTGCTGAAACTGGGTAACCGGATCCTGAGTCGAGTGGTGAAATGTCATCACTTCATCAGGACGGGTCCTTTTTGCTGTCCAGATCAGGACACCGGCAGCAGTAAAGGCTGCTGAACGATCTACTGCGTTCACCAGTTGCAGTGAAAGCTAGCAGAGAAGTGCCAGGCTCGAGTAGTGCGGGAAGTCGAGCGGTACCACAACCTTTGCTCGCCGAAGTAATCAACTGATGCCTACTCGCCAGCCCGGCCTGAAGAAGACTAGTCAAACTGACTTGCGACAACAAACTAGGAGAGGAGTCCGAGGAATGGAAGAAACTTTTTCACTACTGAGTCATGCTGACATAATGACTGAGATTACGATTCCGATTCCGACTATTACTGTCTTTGTACTGTTCTGTGTTTTCATTACCTGTATGTTTACGATGACACTGGAGTGTTTTATTTTTTTTTACTGTTGAAGTTTCAAAATGATAAAAAAAGGAGGGAAATGTGGGATTAATCCAAGTTTTATCACTGTGAAACTGCCAAAATCAGAATTAGAAAACTGCCTGTTATTCTCATGACATGCATTGGTAGTTCAGTGGTAGAATTCTCGCCTGCCATGCAGGAGGTTAAAACTGCTGACTTCTCAGTCTGTCAATGAACCATTGTCAGATGGACACATCCGTCACAGATTTCCTGGGTTCAGGAGGAGGCCCAAATTGACCTTTGCCCTGAAACCGATCACATGCATAGATTCCTGAGAGATACTCAGGGGTTTTTGGACTGTCCTGGGACAACTGTTCTATTATATTTGTAAAGTTAGCCTGCACACATCTGTTCAGAGTTCCTGTTTCAGCCCCAGAGGGCATATAACCTCAGCGACCTATGGTTTATAAAAACTTTAAGCTTCTGTTTACCTCTTTAACTGAAAATATCACATGTGTGACATTTTGACCCCGATGTCTGTTCCTCTGTATGTTTCCCGTTTTCTTCCATATGTCCATTGTATGTCTATTTTCTATTGGCTACCTAAATATGGTAATTTCCTGTGTCCCATTTTAAATAAAAAGCCCCTGAGGATGAAACAGCAAGCATTTCGTCGAGAGCGAGAGGGCTGTTGCTCTGCAAGCTTCGACTGTGCTTCCCTTCTGCAGAAGGCCATTGAAAATCATTCCATAAGTCTCCGGTGTCTTTTTCTAAGTTAATTAATGTATGTTGATGACTTTTTAACCTAACACAGTGTAGTGCAGTTTGAACCCGTGTGAGTCCTGACTTTGCTTTTAGGCCCAAGTGTGACGCTAAGAGGCTTCACATTAAAGGTATTATCCATGATTTTGGAGAGCTAGCAAGATTTGAAAGTGGCACCTCCTCTAAGCCCCGCCCCCTCCTCCCCCTCCCAGCTTAAATCATGTAAAAACTCTAACCAATCCGTTTCATTCGGTCCAAATGAAACAGATTGGTCCAGGGCCAGAGAATTGGCAGGGGGGGAAAGAACCAATCAGATGCCTTCATGCCGCCCACGACTCCCCCGCCCCTATCCCATGCGCGCACTCGCTTCCAGCCCCCCGTGTCCACTTCCCATGGGTCCTCCTGGGCTCACAGTGTCCCAGTGTAACCCCCCTCTCTCCCCTCTGCCACGGACCCCCAGTATGTAGTTATTATGTAGTTATTTCCAGAGCGGCTCGGCCCCCGCTGTGTGTGAGAGCGGGGAGCAAAGCGTCGGTCCGGACTGCTGCTGCAGGACTCTCCGCCCAGCAGCAGCAGCCCGCGGGGACACGTGAAGCCGCAATGAAGCGCCGCAGCAGCTCCGGCTCGGAAGCAGTATGGGGGTCCGTGGGGATGGAGGCGTCTCCATCCCGGCAAGAGCGGAGAGCGCCGGTGTGGCTGGCGGAGCGCTGCGGTGCCATGCAGGCTCTCGAGCCACGGCTACGCCGTAGGGTACCCCGTAGGGTACGCCTACGCCTACGCCGTAGCCTACGCCTACGCCGTAGGATATGCCGTAGCCGTGGCTCGAGAGCCTGCAGCGCACCGCCAGCCCCTCTCCGCTCTCTGCTCTCCACTCTCGCCGGGATGGAGACGCCGGTGGGCAGGATGCACGTTTGGGTGGGCACAGCCCACCCCTGCCCCCCCTAAAACCGGCCTCGCTTACAGGTGAATGAGACATGGGGTAGTTTTGTTTTGCGCTGACGGGAGGGGGAGGAGGGGGCGGGGCTTACACGAGGTGCCACTTTCAAATCTTGCTAGCTCTCCAAAATCATGGATAATACCTTTAAATGTTGAGGGTCATGACCATACAGCAGGAAAATAACTGTGTATGTAAAGGCTTTATTCAGAAGGTTGCCATGACTAACCTTTATGAACAACAGAGTGGACATAGAAAGGCAACACAGAGAAGTCTGGCTGTTTTGTATTAAACTTGGCTGAAACTGCAGCAGGACGAGCATGTCGGCTCATTTACCACAGCGCGGCTGGAAAAGCAGAAAGGTGCCACAAAAAAAGTCAGACATTAACCTGATTCAGATGCAAAGACGGAGCCAAAATTCTTCCACTACAAAGCGAACAATTGACCTCATACAGAAAACAATGTCAGTAATTGCTGCTAAAAATGGTTTTTACAAGTGATTAAATCATGGTTGCACACTTTAGGATCAGTTAAAGAAATAACGACATTGTAATATGTTGTGTGGTGATTTAAATACAATCTTTTATTTGTTTTATTTTGAGTGATGGTACAATCCAGAAAGTTTTCACTACATCCTGTTACTGAAGACCTCAGCAGTGAAAAACGATGGACTCTCTGTTTCTGTATGTTATTTAAGCCAAGAATAATACATCAGCTCTATAAAACTCCCACAGATGTTGGGATGATGTATGTACTCAACTGTGCATACATCATTTGTTTTTAATAATAGAAAAAAAAAGTGGGAAAGTTCATCCTGCTTATATTTTGAGGAAGCATTTCTTCCTGTAGAGCAGGTAGGCGATGAGCACCCACAGCGCCGTCGCCCAAAGGTGCTGGAGCAGGGATTCCCAGTGGCTTGCCTGGAAGCGCATTTCCCAGCTGAAAGGGAAGTAGAAACCGAGCAGAGAGTGGCCAACGTACACAACGATGGAGTTCATCCCTGCGGGAGGACGGGATGAGGTTATTGAAAGAGATTGCTCAGTAAAACAAAACAATGGCACTTTTTGTTTTTTATAACTGTGTACTCTCCACTTCCAGAGGTGTCAAGTAACAAAGTACAAATACTTTGTTACCTTACTTAAGTAGAAATTTTGGTTATCTATACTTCACTGGAGTAATTATTTTTCAGACGACTTTTTACTTTTACTCCTTACATTTTCACGCAATTATCTGTACTTTTTACTCCTTACATTTTAAAAACAGCATCGTTACTCTATTTCATTTCGGCCTTTTAAAAAAAACTATCCAGTTAAATTGCTCCGTCCGGATAGAGTGAATTTGGTTGTGGTTGTTTCAGATGTTCTTGTCCAGTTTTGTTCTTACATCCGTTCCCTCAGATTCCTGCAACTAAACTTGGATGTACATTCCAATAAAGGTTAGGATAAATGATAACATGCCTCTGAAGTTTGACTTTTTACACCATTACAATACTTATAGGCAACTAGTCATCATATCTCCTGCTCTCTGAAACACATGTTAATGCTCAATAGTACACATATATGGTTCTTTAATATATTTGCATTATACTAAGATACATTCATTTTCAATGCCCTTTGTCCTTAATGTCTTTTTTCCCCCTTACATTACTTTTACTTTTATACTTTAAGTAGGTTTGAAACCAGTACTTTTATACTTTTACTTGAGTAAAAAACTTGATACTTCAACTTCTACAGGAGTATTTTTAAACTCTAGTATCTATACTTCTACCTGAGTAATGAATGTGAATACTGAAGACACCTCTGTCCACTTCTGATGTATTTATTAAAAATGTTTAACATAAAGATTTTACAGGTAAGAGCAAAACGGCTTCAAAAACTGTCAAATAAGTGAAAAACTCGATTACAGCTGCTAGAAACGTTATAACTCAAACAGACGCTCCTCTTCTCATCTCTACGCTCTGTTTTTCTCAGCTCACTTGTTTTCCTCTCTTTTAGGCCCTCACACCTGACTTCTGCATAAGAGAGGGGTGGAAAACGCCTGAACAGAGAAAACTCGGCGTAAAAGGGATTTAAAGAGTTTGACATCTAGACCCGTAACTTTAGACCCGTGTCATGAGCCTCTCGGCACAGCTGCAGCATCGGCCCATCTGGGCCCCGGGTCGTTGTCTTTCATGATTCCTGTCTGATGAGCAATAAGGGTTGCTCATGACAGCATTTACTTTTTAATCTAATTTACCACGTGGAGACATGTGTCATGTCCCATTTGGTAAAAGCTATGTGTTAATAGTTGCCAATCAACACAACTTGCTGCACTACAAGTCGCGTTTGCACCGCTGCAAACGTGAAAGCTGCCGATTTAAGCTGCAGCTTGCATGTTTGCAACTGTCTATTAGTTTAAAGCTAAAAAAAATAAACCTTTTCTTCCAATATTAGCAGTGGAAAGTCATCTTTTCCTAAATAAAGACCAACAGTTCCAGGAGCTTGAAGACGGTGAATGTATTTTTCCGTGGGTTCAAAGTTTGAATGCACGCTTCACTCATGACTCATCTTCACTTCAATGTAGTAATATTTGTGCAGAGTCAGACACATGTTTTAGTTTAGTTTGGGGGGGGGGGGGGGGGGGGGGGCGTCCGCTTGAACATGGAAGGAACTTCATCACATGATCATTTACATGCAGCATAAACAAAGAGCTGCAAGTTGAGCGCTTAGTTTAACGTGCTTAGAAATCTGGGTTTCTCGTCATTGTCTCATGTTTGAGGGAAAGTTCAACAGTTTGATGACCTAATATTGTGTTTAAGAGTAATCAAAGGCCAAGACATACTGAAAACACAACATTTACTGTATCTAAGACAGGGGTCGGCAACCCGCGGCTCTAGAGCGGCTCTAGAGCGGCTCTTTAGTGCTGCCCTAGTGGCTCCTGGAGCTTTTTCAAAAAGGTTTGACCTTTTTTTCCTTTTTTTTCCTTTTTTTCTTCTTTGCTTTTTTTCCCTTTTTTCTCTTTTTTTCTTCTTTTTTTTCTTCTTTTTTTCTTTTTTCCTTTTTTCTCTTTTTCCTTTTTTTTCTCTTTTTTTCTTCCTTTTTCCCTTTCCTTTTTAATCTCGACATTTCAAATTTTTTATCAACATTTCGACTTTTTTCTTTTTTCTCGAAATTGTACTTCAACATTAATCTCGACATTTCGACTTTTTTCTCGACATTCAGACTTTTTTCTCGAGTTTGTTCTTCAACATTAATCTCGACATTTCAACTTTTTTGTCAACATTTCGACTTTTTTCTCGACATTTCGACTTTTGCCTCAACATTTTGACTTTTTTCTTGAACTTTTGACTTTTTTCTCGACATTTTGCCTTTCGCCATTTGTCTTCATTCTAAGGCTTATACAAGACTTTTCATTTTTTGTGGCTCCAGACATATTTGTTTTTTGTGTTTTTGGTCCAATATGGCTCTTTCAACATTTTGGGTTGCCGACCCCTGATCTAAGAAAAAAGGCTATTTTCACATTAGTACGTTGTTTTTTTTTTTAATGTATAGGTTTTGCTAACGATCCAGTGATTGTAAACTGATCCAGTATTTGTGACCTCTGTAAACTTTTGGAAACTCAACTGAAATCATGTTTAATTTGAAAACTCAAAAAACGATCACAAAGCCCCTGAAAGTTTCTCTCTACCGGGTTTTATTCCTACATCACTTTCTCTGATTTGTTGCTCCTGCATTACATTTTTTCCACCAGAAGGCTTATTTATTTATGTATTTATCACACCTTTTTGTCCCTGCAAGCAGCTTATGAGCTGTTAAAATCTGCTGTTTTCATTCAGAAGTGGCTGGTAAACTTTCCATGAAGTGAATCTGCTCAAACATGAGGGGAGAGATGTGCATGGCTGGATGATCCCCGATCAGCCTCTGTGTCTGTTTGTGGCAGAAGTAAAAAGAGAACATCTGTGCCTGAATACACAAAGGTAGCGTGTATGCTGCATTACCACCAGACAAGCTGCAGATACATTTGGATTATAGCAACCAATAGTTTCAGTAATCATCTGACAGGCTTGTAGGGCCATGACCATCTTTCTGGGATCACATTTGATCAAAACATTCGGTGTTTGAAACTGGTTGTGTGACAAGTTACCTTCCACATACAGGACTGTCTCAGAAAATTTGAATATTGTGATAAAGTTCTTTATTTTCTGTAATGCAATTAAAAAAAAAACAAATGTCATACATTCTGGATTCATTACAAATCAACTGAAATATTGCAAGCCTTTTATTATTTTAATATTGCTGATTATGGCTTACAGTTTAAGATTAAGATTCCCAGAATATTCTAATTTTTTGAGATAGGATATTTGAGTTTTCTTAAGCTGTAAGCCATGATCAGCAATATTAAAATAATAAAAGGCTTGCAATATTTCAGTTGATTTGTAATTAATCCAGAATGTACAACATTTTTGCATTACAGAAAATAAAGGACTTTATCACAATATTCCAATTTTCTGAGACAGTCCTGTATTATTTCTGCTATTGCTTATCCAGTCAAAGATTATTGTTTCAAATATTAAATATCTGTGTGGAAGTAGCTTGAGGTTGCTTTTTTTCTCCAGCCAAATCAAATCATTGTTGTCATAAAACACTCAGTGTCTTGGTCCATGAAGGAACAGTACCTGGGTAAATAAAGGGCTGTCCAGCCCACCAGCCCTTCACATCGATGACAAAGTACATGCCTCCGAGCAGCAGGAAAGAGAAACAGCCCATACACGTCACGTAGGACAGGGACCTGGAGAAACAGGCTGTCAGTAACACTTTACAACAACAGCATTTACTCCCTACTCGTGGGCATCTCTAAAATACTAGCAGTTTGGTGTGAACAAGGATGTAAACACACTTAGTCCATCAATTCTCTGCTGCAGATAAATAACACCCACAGCTCTTGAGCCAATCCAGAAAATCGTAGGACAGTTTCGGTCTAAGGCATCGGCGCGTGAATCCTTGGCAACGGCTACGTGGAGCATTGCCAGCTATCCATGTCCCTGTCTGTTGCTAAGTGCAAGAATGCTTGATGAAATATCATCTAATGTATGATGGCTGCCGACCAGAGCCGTTTTCTTTCTCTCTTTTTTTTTTCATTTCAGTTGAAGTGGGGCCAAAAAAGGACTCTTGGCCTGGAGTTAATTACTTCTAGACATTCAGGCAGGGACTTGTACTCAAGAGCTCAATAACCTGCGTGTGATGAACTGCCTATAAAAGCCAGGCAGGTACAGTAATAGCAAGGGATGAGAGTGGCGTTAGTGGAGGGCCCCTGAGGAACATCATGAGGAATTTGCTTACACATCACAGATGTAATGGCATGCTTCCTGCTGCAACATTAAAATGATTCACATCATTTTAAGGAGAATATGGGGGTGGAACCAATGTGCAATCGTAAAGTAATCTAAATCTGAGGTAGTAATAGCACATCTTTAAATCCAAAATCATTACGAACATTTATCAAGGTGCTGATCCATGTTATTCCCCAGGACAACGGGAGCAGCGAGTCTTCACTTAGGCCACGTTATTATTTTTCTCCGAATTTGCTCCCTTTTCATTGCACAGGGCTGCTAAATGTGTAATAAGTGCTTCTGGGGTAAAGAGGATGCGGTGATCTCTGTTTTTCTGCAAGAAGAGCATGTTAAGCAGGTGTAGAGCCACTCCATCTCACACTCCCAACACCCGGGATGATTACTTACAGTCGTGGCTGCTGTTAGAGGTTAAGAAATGTGTGTTTTAGCAGCTTTGATTTGTGCCCGTTGGAAACCCATCCTTTTCTTTTTGTGAGGAAAAGTGACTGGATTTAGAGGGTCAGGAAGCACTTACCAAAGGTTTTTATTGACAGGTATAAATCCTCCATCTCGCGTGCACTTAGAAAGGATGGCTGCGGAGATTCCCTGAGGGTGGAAATTAAACAGATTTCAAATCGATGCGGGGCAATAAAGCTATCCGTGTTGTGCTACAAAAGGTGAGGCAACAGATAGCGAGTCCAGCGGATTAACAGATTAACTGTGAGGAGAGATGCACCAGGTCACGCCAACTCTCTGTCAGGGTGCAAAAGACAATTTGGTCAACCGCAGAAAAGCTTAAACAATGAGATGACAGCCTGTAAACACATACAATGCACTTTTTTCAAAATTAAAAAACAACAAGAGCACATAGATACAGAACAACAGCACATTTCCAACCATGTTTTCAGCTCTCTTCATAGCAGCTGGCTGGAGGAGGTGGAGTCGGCATCTCCAGTCCACACCCCTCTTCTGCAAGGCCTCTTTTGAAATCTGTCCTACAGCTTTGTTATTATCCACTTCTAAGGTTTGTTAATGCTGCTTGATGTGATACTGGATGACAAAAAGATGACTAAACTGGATAACTGTACTCTGAGATGTCACAGGTTCACTTAATTAATTTTCAGACTAAACCGGGGGTCGGCAACCCGCGGCTCTAGAGACGCATGCGGCTCTTTAGCGCCGCCCTAGTGGCTCCTGGAGCTTTTTCAAAAATGTTTGACGCTTTCTTTCCTTTTTTTCTTCTTTTTTTCTCTTTTTTTCTTTCCTTTTTTTCTCGTTTTTTCTTCCTTTTCCTTTCCTTTTTAATCTCGACATTTTGACCTTTTTCTCGTAATTTCAACTTTTTTCTCGAGATTGCACTTCAACATTAATCTCGACATTTCGACTTTTTTCTGAAGATTGACCTTTTTTTTTTTTTTTTTTCTTTTTTTTTTAAGATTTTTTTGGGCTCTAGTGGCCCTTTATTGAGATGCAGACTGGAAAGGGGTAGAGAGAGAGAACGGGGAAGACACGCAGCAAAGGTGCGCGGGCCCGCGACCGCTGCAGGAGGACTGTAGCCTCAGTATATGAACCGCCGCTTAACCCACTGCGCCACCGAGCGGCCCTCAAGATTGTACTTTAACATTAATCTTGACATTTTGGCTTTTTTCTCGAAATTTCAACTTTTTTCTCGAAATTTCGACTGTTTTCTCGAAGTGCATAATGAAAAAAAAAAATCTTCCCCCAGTTATAAGTAATATAGAAACATGCAGCATGTGTTGTCTTCATTCTAAGGCTGATACAAGACTTTTCATTTTTTGCGGCTCCAGACATATTTGTTTTTTGTGTTTTTGGTCCAATATGGCTCTTTCAACATTTTGGGTTGCCGATCCCTGGACTAAACAGACCCCCCAAAAAAAGCGAAAAGGTTTTATTATGTCAGTGCTTTGAAGTTGGTATTCACTTCAGTACAAAAAGTAGATATTTTTTCATAATATATTCCCTTTAAAAGAGCTTTTTAAGCACGGCTCTGCGGTCTCATTCACTCCCACTGGGACGTATATAACATATTATGAAACGTACAGTACAGTGAGAGGCTTTATTCTCTCATCTTTTCACTTTTACATGTGATTTAGATACAGGAAGAACCAGTCTGTGCACCAGAGAGAGAAGCCGGGGCGGCGGATCAGAATCCAAACATGCTCGTTAGCTGGATATCCATCATGTGTATAGATGACAGAATCGATGGCGTGGAAATAGCCGAGCTGTGGCTGGATTGAGTCTCCAGGCTATCCAGGCAGCAGGGTGCAGGATGGGGCTGGTATGTGGGGCAATCGCTCAATTTCAATCTCGCACTTCTGGAGCCTGATCGTTGAACTTTAATTAACTGGGGCCGCTGTTTATTATGAGGAAGATGCGTGGCTGCCCCGAGTATCTGTCTGCACAGAAATCCCCACCCCGGCCTGTCATCTACTGTATATGGACACACCCTGGACCTGATGAGTGGACCCGAGGAGGATCCTGTGGTCGAGCAGCATCACTGAGGAAACCGGCTAACGCCAAGAACATGCGCCTGGAACACGAGGAGGCTCGACTTCCAGCCTCAAGCGTGTGTTGGACTGTTTTAGAAAAGTCAATAAAAGAACAGGCCAAACACAAACTAATTTTGATTCCTCTATTGTTAAAAAAACAAAACAACACACAGCTAAAAATATATTTAACAAGTGAAATGATGCAAAAAAGGAAATATGCATGTGAAGCTCTTGTGCAAATATTTTACATTTCTATTATATTATTCTTTCTTTCTTTCTTTCTTTCTTTCTTTCTTTCTTTCTTTCTTTCTTTCTTTCTTTCTTTCTTTCTTTCTTTCTTTCTTTCTTTCTTTCTTTCTTTCTTTCTTTCTTTCTTTCTTTCTTTCTTTCTTTCTTTCTCTAAAAATATATTTAACAAGTGAAATGATACAAAAAAGGAAATATGCATGTGAAGCTCTTGTGCAAATATTATATATTTCTATTATATTTTTCTTTCTTTCTTTCTTTCTTTCTTTCTTTCTTTCTTTCTTTCTTTCTTTCTTTCTTTCTTTCTTTCTTTCTTTCTTTCTTTCTTTCTTTCTTTCTTTCTTTCTTTCTTTCTTTCTTTCTTTCTTTCTTTCTTTCTTTCTTTCTTTCTGTATCCGTTTTAAAATCAATAAAAATGCTCTGCTTTCTGTCAACCCCCAACACAGGAGGAAATATATCTCATTGTGTTTCTATGTACCTGTATTTAAAGTCAACGTACGGATCCATCACTAGCAGCTGATGATCCTTCATACCATCCACATCTTTTCGGAGGTTTTGACTGGTGCACCATGGGATGTCGTGGAAAAAAACCATAAAAGCTTAATATTTATTTATTCCTTCATGTGTTACTTTATCACTCTGCGCCTCTGGGAGAAGCTAAATGGATCTAATTTATTTCACCTCCCTCCAGCCGCTCGCAGCACAATGATAGTCAATAAGATTCAACACCAGGACACATAATGGAGGAGATTTGTCATTTAAGAATTGAGGTTAATGACATTAAATTCACACAACAGAATTTCAATTGATCCCCCCCATATAAACAGGATCTTACCCACAAACACAAACCGCTTGTTCTTTGGGCTTTTTGGACATCTCCCATTTGATATATGACATTATGAATGGGAAACGTGCACGCTGAAGACCAGGATGTTATTGTGACCACACCATCGTGCAGGCTTTTGGAAACCACAGATATGAAAGATATAATCAGTAATCAGCAAAGACTAAACCTGCATTAGCATCAATCATCTTGTGTGACAGGTGACTCCAGCTCGATTGCAGCAGGAAGTCTTTTTAGGATCGTAAACACAATTTAGACTTAGACACAGCTCCGATCCTTAGTAAAGACCTTTTTGCTGATGTTTTTATTTAATGTTATTGTCCTCTTTCACAGTTGGGTGGGGTTTAAGACCAAACCGTCTTAGTTTCTGTATTAAAAAATCTTCTCAACCTACAGGACTGTCTCAGAAAATTAGAATATTGTGATAAAGTTCTTTATTTTCTGTAATGCAATTAAAAAAACAAAAATTTCATACATTCTGGATTCATTACAAATCAACTGAAATACTGCAAGCCTTTTATTATTTTAAAATTGCTGATTATGGCTTACATCTTAAGATTGAGATTTCAAGAATATTCTAATTTTTTGAGATAGGATATTTGAGTTTTCTTAAACTGTAAGCCATGATCAGCAATATTAAAATAATAAAAGGCTTGCAATATTTCAGTGGATTTGTAATGAATCCAGAATGTATGACATTTTTGTTTTTATAATTGCATTATAGAAAATCACAATATTCTAATTTTCTGAGACAGTCCTGTACATATGTTAGTCTTTTTCAGTGTACAGATTTGCAAGCGTGGTGTTGTGTTTTCTTAATTTTTTATTTTCATTGGAAAATAACTTGCTTTTGTCAGTTTTTAAATCGTGGAGTTAAAACAACCCACAAAACAAAAGCTTCCTAAACCTGATGACTGAACGACCAGATGTATGTTACTGACAAGTCAATCAATTTCACTGTTCGGGGTGGTTTCAAAGTCAAATAAACAAACCTTGTACAGTTAAACATAACAGTCTGAGAGGACCGGATTCCCAAAGCTGTGCAAAAAACCCCTGTTGTTTTCTGGTTGAGACTACCCTCCGTTTCATCCTGCACAGTTTGATTTCAAAGGCTTGCTGATGACGCCAGCTCCGCCAGCTCCATCATCGCCCGAGGTCACGGGGCCTTGCAGACACCGAGACAGTTCAGGACGTCTGCCTGCGCAGCGAGCGGGCTCCCACTAACCCCATTTAGAAAAACGAGCATCTCTTCAGCATCTCAGTGAACACATGAAAACAGGGGCCAGGCACGGCTCTGCAACAGCCTGGCTTTTTATTTTATGTGGTTACCTCCCAAGTCTCGTTAGAGCAGACGAGCCTCCTGTCGCAAGCTTAGAAATGCAAAACAAGTCACCTCTGGTAACACTTGACTTCTCCCCGGGGGACACGGTCCCCCTTTGGAGGAAAAAAAGAGGCCAGCTTGCCTCTTCTTTGTGTGTTTTGCAGACCACCCAGAAAGGGCGCCAAACTAAAACCGATACAACCTCAAACCCTCTTCATGAAATTCAAATAACTTCTTTTTCTGCTTGTCAACAGAGATGTCTTCAGTATTCACATTCATTACTCAGGTAGAAGTATAGATACTAGAGTTTAAAAATACTCCTGTAGAAGTTGAAGTATCAACTCAAGTTTTTTACCCAAGTAAAAGTGTAAAAGTACTGGTTTGAAACTACTTAAAGTATAAAAGTAAAAGTAATGTAAGGGGGAAAAAAGCCATTAAGGGCAAACGCCATTGAAAATGAATACATCTTAGTATAATGCAAATATTTTAAAGAACCATATATGTGTACTATTGAGCATTAACATGTGTTTCAGAGAGCAGGAGATATGATGACTAGTTGCCTATAAGTATTGTAATGGTGCAAAAAGTCAAACTTCAGAGGCATGTTATCATTTATCCTAACCTTTATTGGAATGTACATCCAAGTTTAGTTGCAGGAATCTGAGGGAACGGATGTAAGAACAAAACTGGACAAGAACATCTGAAACAACCACAACCAAATTCACTCTATCCGGATGGAGCAATTTAACTGGATAGTTTTTTTTTAAAGGCTGAAATGAAATAGAGTAACGAGGCGAGGTTTTTAAAATGTAAGGAGTAAAAAGTACAGATAATTGCGTGAAAATGTAAGGAGTAAAAGTAAAAAGTCGTCTGAAAAATAATTACTCCAGTGAAGTATAGATAACCAAAATTTCTACTTAAAGGAGCATGAGGCTCTTTTAAGTAAATTAGACTCTCTAGCGCCACCCTTCTCCACGACGGCCGTCAGGGGTACTGCAGCCAACAGCGAAGCCGGCACGGGAGAACGGGGAGAACGCACATGCATCGTCATGTGACGTCACATCCGCAGCCCAGCGCGGGAAATTTGGGCCCGAATTGCAGCACATTTTGCAGCACACAGCCTGTTCAAGGCAACGGACAGATACACTAGAGGGCTCATTCTTTTGGGTTTGGAACGCTTCATCTGACATTATTACTAGAAAACTTAAAACGTATACAAATTTTTTTCATAAATCCTGCCTCAATCCTGCCTCAAGCTCCTTTAAGTAAGATAACGAAGTATTTGTACTTTGTTACTTGACACCTCTGCTTGTCAAACATTGCAAGCAGGCACCCAAAGGCTGGTACGGCTCTCCCATACTTGCAGCAGACTGTTGATGATATGCAAAGTTTTAATCTCATCCTCAAACCACATGTGAGCCACAGGCGGGCAGCGAGACGGCGTGCATCCCCCTGAGGTACCGGATACCCATGTCTTCCCGGAAACGCAGCCCCACATGGATGTTCTTTAATTGTACTGAGATCACACACAGATCCGTCTAATGAATGGCCTCGGCAGCGATGACTAATACCCAGGAGGCTGGAAAACACATCGCAGACTTTACCTGGAAGGGCGAAGTAAAACATCCGGGGCCATAAAAGCGCTCAGCTCCTCGTGAGTAATAGAGGGACGACAATGTTTGAAGTGATTTGCTGTCTCGGTTTTAAATTATCAATTGACTTTTATATACGCTTTCATTTATTAGCTTTGTTTCAGAGCTCCACGTGCGGCCATACGTACCAGGACGATGGCCCACGCCAGGAATCGACAGATGATGTGGGCGTGATTCCTTTTGTAGAAAATGATAATTTTGCCTGCCTGTGGAGAGAGAGAGGCCGGGTTAAACACGGACGACCACAACCCATTTACTCATGCAGCTAATGAGAAATGCCACATGAACACCAGCACTCAGAGTGTCCGCACATTTGGCCTTGGGTAACTGAATAGTCCTGGGATGTGGCTGTGGATGCGGCGGCCCTGGCGTGGCGGTCACATTTCTCCCGTCCCATGGAGCCAGATGTGGCGTGTAAGTCGCCCGCGCCCTCTGATTAATTTGGTGATGATGAATATGTTTCAGCTGAGAGCATTAGCACGGACGAGCACAGAGGCGGCAGCCGACACCTGGCGTGTCTTGTAAGACCCGATGACTGACGGGCTCAGAGCTAACCGCCCACCGGGAATTAAGCAATGTGGCCGCTGCTGCGTGGCAGCTTCCCACAGCCCCAAATGGTTATAAGTGACACCGTCAGCAGCGCGGGCTCAGGCCTACAGACCCAAAGCTTTCTCCTCTTTCTCCTCGCTCTCTGACGACGTTGTGTCAATAAAGCAGCGCAGCTGTGCACTTAACATTGAGGCAGGACGTAATTAGCTGCAGTCTCACTGTCTCTTCTGTGTTTTATAAATATGTTATTAGAGGAAGGCTTATGTAGATGCACGTTTTCTTTGTGAATTAACATAGGAAAGCATCTGTTAGAAAAGAAGGTGTTATGAAACATGAGGGACAGTTCTGCAGCTTCTCAACAACAACAACCAAAATAAAGTATGAATAAAGTGAATAAGGTATTTAATACCTTAAATTAATATTCTGGTTTTGTCTTAGTTACCCAGTTATAATTGTTAACCTATAAAAGCTGATATAATAAAAATAATAAACTGTCAGGACTCACAATTGATTTACTGACATTAATATTGTCACGTCTGGGGGTAAGGTGTGGACCCAAACGCAGGAGAGAGAGGGAGGCCGGAGGCAGGAGTTCTCAAAAAACAAAAGGATTTATTCCACAAAGGTAAAAACAAAAAGCACTGCTTGGCAGGATCTAAACTTAACATGAACGGGGATCAAAAATCAGGAGCACATGGAGGGAGGACAGTACGGTCCGACAGGGAACAAGGGAATTACAAGACCAGATATACACAGGGGATAACGAGACATGACGAGACACAGGTGCAGACAATCAGGGAAGATGGGACACAGGCGGGGCAAAACAGAAACTGAAAGCTGGGGGGAATGTCAAACCTTGACAAATATTACTGTAAAGGCTGAGTTATGGTTCTGCGTCAAAATGACGCCGTGCCTACACCGTAGGGTACGCGTCGACGCACACTGTACCACACGCCGTCACTGACGTTCACCTCCCAAAAATTGTAACTACGCGTTGAGGTGACGCAGACCAAACGCAGACGATAGGGCTGTGATTGGTTCGCTTGGTAGCAATGCATTTCTGGTTTTCGGTTTGAAGCACTCGTGAACTTTCAGCGCTCTTTTCTTCGTGTATGTGTGATTTTTTTTTTGTTTTGGTTTTTTGCACAATAGTTGTCCTTATCTCTTTGATTCACTGTGACCGGAAAAGTCGGATAAACCATTCAGGAAAAGATCGCGACTTAGCGGCCGTGGGGGGTACTGCACCGCGGCGAATTGGAGTGACGGAGAAGTCCGAAGGTTCACGATGGCGTCACGGCGACGGCGTCGATTTAACGCAGAACCATAATTCAGCCTTAAGACTGTTTTGGGAGGCTAATCACCATGTTGATTGTGTTTCTGTTGCCTACATATCCATGCATACTGTAACTATATCACATCTTTCGTAGTCCTCGACCGTGTGGGGCCTGGCGACCCAATCAGCGAACAAGACGCAGGTGGGCTTCTATAACGGGAGCAGCGACTACAAACTAGTAGAAGTGTGACCTGTTTTTCAGTTAAAAGTGGGATTATGTGAAGTATTTATAACTAGTAGCTCTAACGTGTGGTAGTAGACAGTTTGGATGCTTTCGGTCGACAATTTTCAGGATCTAAAGCAACTTAAACTTTACACATTTATAGCAATTTACTATTTTAGATTTGTGCTCAACGTCTCTTTTGCAGCACACAGACACAGCGGATGGAGATCAGGTACAATCGATCCTTTTGCAGGACAATGTTACAGCACAGACCACATCAGCCCCTGTGGGTGTCAAGTATTTAAAATCTGATTATTAAAATCATTTTTACACACAGATGATGAATCATATGAATAATGATTATTAGAGTCAAATAAAAAATATCTGTCATATATGAAGGCTGTAAGACAACAAGGATTTATTTCACTGATGCTGATGGAGATGATTCATCACCTGTTCTTATCTAAACCCGATCAATGCACGTGAGCGGTGTTGTAGACAAGCGGTTCGAGTTAGGGCTCGTGATAACACCAGCGGTTACACGGCATAGTTGCTCCGTCTACAGGTACGCTGGCATCATAAGTTGCTGTTGCTGGGAAACAAAGTTGCGCATGATGTTGCCTTCGTTATCCATCCGCTCTGTCTACTTTAGGATTGATCAGTTTCTGCTCCTCCTTTTACAAACTGTCAGGAATAAAGCAGCTCGCCTTCTGGTGGGGGAGAAACATCGCTGGCTTCCCGTCCAGCACGGGATCCAGTTTGAGATTTTATTGTTTGTTTTAACATTCTGAACGGAAAGGGAGCGCCTCACTTATCCAAGCTTTTAAACGTTCATCGTCCTGTCAGAGTTCTGAGTTAAATCAATCCGCTGCTCTTGAGATTCAAACTGAAAAGTAGAAGTGATGCAGCTTTTTATGATTTGTGGAACAAGCTACTTTCTAGTATCAGATTTGAGACCATTGGTTTTATATATATATATATATATATATATATATATATATATATATATATATATATATATATATATATATATATATATATATATATATATGAAAATCTTGCTTTTTTTTTGTTTTTTTTGTTTTTTTCTTCACATAATTTTTATAAAATATTATAACATAACCAAATTATATAACCATACCATTATATATAACAATATAATACTATAATTTAACCGTGATACATTGTACATTTATTAATATATGTAGATATATAGATTCATATTATGGATATAGATATATGAAAATCTTGTTGACCCTACAATTTTAGTAGAAATTCTTGTTTGCTATTTTGCTTTATTTGTTCATTCTATTGTTGATTTGGAGATTTTTTTTATTTGCTTTCACCTGAACGGCACTTCAGTCAGCTGAAGTTGCTTTAAATGTGCCACAGAAATAACCAGGAAACACAGGATTCTGGAGAGGGCCTGGGAGTTGCATGTGGACCAACGAGCGTGTCCCTGCTCTTAGTCATTGATCTAGGTTTTACCTGGTTTTGTGTTTCATATTGTCTTGCAGAACTTCATAAATCTGCAAATATTCATCTTTTTCTGTTGCGCATCAACTATTATCTCAGTGAAATAAATATTGTTTTCTCAAAGTATAATCTTGACGACCGCCTCAGGCATGACTTGATATTCAACAATAAATCTGCATGAAGACCGAGGTGTGTGATTTATAATGTGTGACTCATACTGGACTAATAAATGACCCGGCTCACCTGCATCCCCAGAAATCCCATCACAATGGAGTTGATCGTACCCAAAATCCCCTCGGGGTCAAAGGGCATCACAGTGAGGTACAGAGTCTGGGGGAGGAACCACGTGTTGCAGTCACACCTGCTGCACTGTCTTGTGACAAACACATTATTTATTTGAACATGAGAAAGATACTTGCTCTGCAGGTGGGGTATCTGTACATGTTGTCTCCAAAGATCCATCTATCAAGGTATCCTGCGGCACCTCCGGTACAGTTTGGGTAAAGACCATCGTCACCGATTCCACCAGCTCCCAAATACCCTCTGGTCACAATCAGAAAATGTATGATTAAAATATGAATAAATACGAAGGTTCAACTCCCTCCGAACGAAATAACGAAAACTAAAATTGAAAAAACAATTTTGTTAACTGAACTAAATAAAAACGAAAATTAAAAGACAAAAACGATAACTAACTGAAACTATATTGCGTGTTTAGAAAAAAACTAAGTGAAATTATAGATATAATTTCCTCCATTTTCGTCCCTGTCAATATAAGCCTCTTGATATGATCAATTTATTCCGCTCTGGCCGTTTATCTCCAACTGGCAGCTACGGCACCTTAATGCCTCATGGTCCGTGACGTCAAAACTAAAACTAAAACTAATAAAAACTAAAACTAAGCATTTTTGAAAATATAAAAACTAATAAAAACTAGCAAACCCACACTAAAAACGAATTAAAACTAACTGAATTGAAGGAGAAAAAGTCAAAACGAAATAAAACTAAACTAAAATGAAAAATTCAAAACTATTATAACCCTGCTCCCCACAATTAGGATCACCCCTGAACTTTAAACTCTGGTAAATGTGTTTCACCATGCATCTTCACAATAGAGTCAAACATTGGAAACAAGGAGGAGAAGTGATCAAAACTGCTGCTATTTGAAGCTCCAATTTTCTAAACCTGATTCCGTACAAAGATGGGAAAAAAAACACACACACACACACACACGCACACAAAAAGCGCGGAAGAGACAGAGCGAGGAAGATGGATCCTCTGTCTTCCCTCCTCTTACTGCACATGACAGACTGAGATTGGCTAATTATACCCTCTGAAGCATCCACCACAGGCCCATAAATCAGGCTGGTTCATAACACCTGCAACACAAGGCGCACACTAACACCTCTGCTGCCGCACAAAATCCCTAAATGGAGATAATCCCAGCAAGAATAGATGTGTGCAGCGGTTTTTCTCCGCACATATATGTAGAGTGGATGAATGACTGGACCGGATGAGAGTGTGTGACAGTCGGAGCCTTGTTGGGGACTTACGTGGGGCAGTCGGGTACGGGCAGGAGGAAAGTGATGCAAAGCCATAAAGCCTCCAGGACGATGATAATCAGCCACTGTGGCCAGTACAGGACGACGTCCTGGACAGGGTTCCACCAGTGATGCTGCACACACACACACACACACGCTATTATTGATAACATTTGATCCAGTCTTGAATATGATATCAGAAATAAACTCAAATCAAGTCAGAGAGGCACCTTTTAATTGATTGAGAACTGCAGATTCAAACTGCTGCACAATTTGAGGTCTTTCTTTTTGATTACAAGATTTCAGCCCCTCAAACGTCGGTGGTCCTTCATATCTGATCCACCTCGCCGTGATGCTTCATGCATCTTCAATAGGAGACAGGTGTGGACTCCAGACAGGTCAGTCAAGCCCACTCTGTGTTGCACTGGAAAAACAGCCCCTCTAGAATTAAGCCCAATATTCCTTAAAGTGGACCTATTATGAAAAACACGTTATTTCTTGCTTTAACATATATAAAGTGGTCTCCCCTCAGCCTGCCAACTCAGAGAAATAGGAAAGCAACCAAATTCTGCAGTGTCTGTACAGCCGCCCGGATGAGCCGTCCAGTGTGATGTGGATCTACGAGCCAATAAGATTCTGCCCACTTTTGTTACATAACCAGAATGCAAACCACGCCCACAACTAACCACCGTGTCCTAACTGCATGCGTGCAGTGTTGCCAACTTAGCGACTTTGTCGCTAGATTTAGCAACTTTTCAGACCCCCTATAGCGACTTTTTTTCAAAAAAGCTACTAGCGACAAATTTAGCGACTTTTTCTGGTGTTATTGGAGACTTATCTGGTGGGCAGAGCAGAGCAGAGACGAGACCCTCACCACTCCGCATCCAGACTGCAAATGAAATGCGCTTGCGCAAAGCCGCCGTTGGCTTGCAGAGCGGGATGTAAAGGTAAACGTTTCTTTTTTCTTTTGGGTCACTTTGCCCGTCCCAAGCCCGGATAAAGGAGGAGGGTTGGTTGTAGAGCTAGCAATTTTACCCTACATAAAAATCTTTTGATTAAATTTGCCGTTATAACATTTAACAATACGGGACAAAACTGATGTGTGTATTGTGGATCTAGACAAAGCATTAAAATCATTAAATTTTGATAATGTTGAAATTATTTTTGTACATTTGTAGTTCTAAACATATTTAGGGTGTTTTTTACTCACTTTTGTCTCTCCCACGACGTTATTCCTCTCTCCTACAGCGTCAATTACAGTTATATGCAAATTGCCAATTATGCAAATTAGGCGATGACGTCATTTAGCGACTTCTAGCGACTTTTGGGACAGCCAATAGCGACTTTCCTTACTGAGGAGTTGGCAACACTGCATGCAACGCGACTATCGCGTCGCACTGCGTGACATCAGACGCTCTCTGTCCATCTCCCTCCAGCAGCTGTCACTTTACTGAGGTTTTTGTAGTGAAATGAGGAGGAATCATAGAGATAACTTCTCATTTCAACTAACTGGATCAGCCGTTCCTCATCCATGACCGTTTCCTATAGCGCTTTCAACCGGCTTTCAACGCGAGCGACAGGAAGAAAATAGAAACAGGGCGTCCAACAAATGTTCAGCTTAAAACAGCGCGCCGCGTCGCGCTACATTGCTGCGGCCAGTTAGGACAGTCCAATAGAAAATAAAGCAATGGAATTGATTTTGTCGCTGACGATCGCTCGCATTGCATGCAGTTAGGACACGGTGTAAACTCCACCAGCCGGAGCTTCCGCCATTTTTTGGTAGCGGTGTATCGCGTCATTCAGGCAGCCAATCAGCACAGTGCCTCATTATCATAGCCCCGCCCACTCAGAATCCTGCATAGATAATGAGGTTAGAGACTGGGAAGATAAAGACATGGCTCAGAGGCTGAATTTCTAATTTATTTAGCAAAAACAATCAAAAGCTTGTTTTTAAGACATTCAAGGCCTGTTTAAATAGGTATTAGATGCCTGGTGATAATGTGTACTTCTTGGAATTATGTACAACATTGTAAGAAGATATACCATGAACGGAATAAATGAAATGAAATGAAATGAAATGAAATGAAATGAAATAATAGGTCCCCTTTAAATTTAGTCGAAATCGTCTTATTTTAAGCCACAACATTTTTGCCAATGGGGCAAGAAAAATTTTCTTGGCTAGATTTCTTAAAATGAGCAAAAGAGTCTTAAATAGTCCTCTGGTCTTCTTGAAATGAGGCTTTTTTTACTTTCCAGGAAATGAGTTTTTGCAGTGTGTTGAAGGTAAGTCATGCAGAATGAGGTTGAAAATGATGTCTCCACTATGGTAAACAAATGCATTTCCAACATCCCTGCACCTCTGCGTAAGTAAGGAATCCAGTAAGTAAGGCTACTGGCCTCGGACGCACCATCAGAGAGTTTGCAAACGTGTGTGGGACACAGTGGTTGCTGGTTGTTTGATATAAGAGGCCCACGGAGAAAGTGGAGTAAATCTCCCAGTGCTGCCTGTGGACTCCAAGGTCAAACTAATCCTACTGTGTTTTCCAGCCTTGGCTTTCTCCCACGGAGCGTTTCCCAGACATCTTGAATCTTTTCATCTTTTTGTTTACTGTGGGTCCTGAAAGATGAGCATTCCCTCCAGTTTTTGACCTGAGAATCTGTCTTTTTCAACCCACTGACAGAGTTTGGCAGAAGAGGTTCAGCCACAACAGATCTTTGTAAAGGATAAGTGGATTTAGTGGACGTTTCCCTTATAACTTACGTTGACATCCTCACCTGTGACCAATCAATCAGCCTGCTGCATAATCTCCTGACGTCACTTGTAGATGTTTCTGGCTTTCTTTGCCTCAATCGCTCTCTGATCTCTTTTGAATGTGTTATTGGAGTCAATATGTGGTGAACACACTGCAAATCAATTATCATGTACTTTTGTCTGTTAAATAAAGGCTCAAATTAATCAATAATTAATGTTGCTGCATTTTACAAAAAAATATTGTTTTTTTTTTAATTAGCTTTGGACAGAACTCTTTTTTTCTTCTTTTTAAATTAAACTTTAATTTGAGTATGTTCACATTAGGAATGACAGAAAGAAAGAAAGAAAAAAAGAAAGAAAGAAAGAAAGAAAGAAAGAAAGAAAGAAAGAAAGAAAGAAAGAAAGAAAGAAAGAAAGAAAGAAAGAAAGAAAGAAAGAAAGAAAGAAAGAAAGAAAGAAAGAAAGAAAAAATTCCCGTTGATGAGGTTTTTGTGTAACAAACATGGCGGATCTGAGTCATTCCAGTTTTGCAGTACAGGTGTAACTCATTTAATTGGTTTTTATTAATTCAATTTAATTGGTGTAGTTTAGTAGTATTCAGTATTCTTTTAGAGCAGTGATTTGGGGGCTCCAAAGACTGAATGTGGTGATAGATTTATAGTTACAAAGGTGGAGTTGGATTGGTATTTTTTTATCGTCATTTTTATCGTTATCGGGATAAATTCCAGAAATTATCGTGATACATTTTTTAGTCCATACCGCCCATCCCTAGTTCACATACATTTTTTTACTCTTTTTTCATACAACTGAATGCTAAATTTAAAGTTTCCGTTTGTCCAACCTCTTGTATTCAGACCTGTTCAGTATGTTACGAGCTAAAATGAGGTGGTGAAATAATCAGTGACAAAGCAGTTGGCTTTCGGTCTTAAAAAAAAAAAAGTGCTGCTTTAGGTTGAATCCCTTGAATGCATTTTTGTCTGCGTAATGATTGATTGCAGGGAACTTGACAGAAGAGCTCACCGCTCTCAGTGGGATTTCTGTCTGGCCCCAGAAAGTCTGCAGGATGGACAGAGCAAAGTAGGTGAAGCCCAGACGCTGCAGCACTCCAGGGATCCTCAGCCAGGAGCAGGACACTGGAACACACACAAGAAACACTGATGTGCCAGTTTTATATTCTACACACCCTATGAACCTAAAGACCCAGATAAACCTCTCCAATACGGTGGCTCGAGGAATCGACGTCCTATGACACCCTACATGGGAATGACAGACGGCGTGAGGTCAGGGGGCGGCAGTGAGAGATCCGGATATGGAAACGTCAAGAACATGCCAAGCTAATCAAAGATTCCCAGTTATCTCTTGGCCGTGATAGACTGCGATGGATAAGATTGGCTGCTGCTCGAGAGATTGATGGTAATCTACACATTAGTTAATTGAAAACCTCTTTGTCACACCAAGTGCTGTAAAAACAATATAGCTCCTGTCATTGATCCGAGCAAATCAAATAAAGGACGGAAACCTCTCCTTTCACAGAAGTACAAGGCTCTTATTAATGGAACTTGACTTTAATCCCCAAGTTACACACTTTTAAACAACTTCTGTGTTTTTCCTCCCACAAATATTACATTTAATTACAGCCAAATCATTTCTAGCCCCTCTAGCAACTGCTTACTTCCAAAATCTGAGCACTTTTAGCAATTTTTCTACAGAACGGCAAGATATAAATCTACACTTTTTACACAGAATGGAGAAAACACAATAGGTTTCGAAATATCTAGCTCCCATTGGTCGTTTATATCGTTGAAAGAAAATAGAGGTTATAGTAGGCTACGTGAAAAGGAGTTCTCTGTATCTGCACTCGATTGCTCTTCCTGCGGAAGACCCGGATGTCTGGCACAGTAGAATTGAAATTGAATTGCAAGAACTGAATTTGAATTGTGAGAACTGAATGTAGATTCAGTTTTTCAATGCAATGATTCAAATGAAACAATACAAATTCAAATTATGTGATTCAGATTCAGTTTTTTAATGCAATTATTCAAGTTGAGCAATTCAAATATAAATGATTCAAATTCAGTTTCTAGTTGCACATATTTCTGCCCATATATTATATTGTAAAAGAAAACAAATGCTGTCAGAAAACCGAGTGCAAAAAAAATTCAGTAACTCAGTAAAATAGCTTCTTCAGTCAGTTTGAATTTATTTATTTATTCAAAAAAACAACAAACAAAAGACGCTTTAACCCCATTCAGTTAGATGGCAGACCCTGTTTATCTAGCGCCAAGGTGGTGCATCCATCTAAAACGTTAAAAGAGGCCCCGCCCACGACCCAAAAGCCTCCCTAAAAGGTATAATCCTTTAAAACATGTCGAGTCTGGAGCAAAGTAGAGTGTATTGTGTGACCGGACCGAGTGCTAATGTAAATAATGACGCAGTTGCCGTGCAGTGAATCCCCAACACGTCGGAGCAGCACAGTCCATTAGGAACATGGACAGTTAGAAAAGAGAAAAAAGAAACTGGAATAACAATGAAAAGAAGGAAACAGCTGGCCGCTCGTGCCAAGGACAGAAAGGCCTCGGCAGATTTGAGGCACGGTGGTGATTATCACCGCAATCACCACTTGTTTCCTCCAAAGTGCTTTCAGGTTCTTTATCAAAGTAACGGAGGGAGAGAGAGATGGACATATTTATCTGCGTATATGTTTATGTGGCTCCATGAAGGGCAACATCTGTGGGCAAGGTCCACATCTCTTTTGAGTTTGGGGAGGAAACAAGATGCAACTGTCAACAGCAGCCAGCTGGTTTAGACTGAAAAAAGAAAAGTTAGAGGTTGTGAGGAGTTTAGTAACAATACGTCTGGGATAAAGATTGAAGATTGTGATTGGTCAGTTTTCCTCTCTGCTGCTATGCTGAAAATTCTCCATCCATCTTTTATACCTGGTAACTAACCTGCTGGTTAACTAACCCGCTGGTTAACTAACCTGCTGGTTAACCCAGCTTGATGTGTTTAATAAACACAACAGAAATTATAATTGTTTGTCTGTCACTAGCTGAAGCACATTGTGTTTGACTATTAATTATGATGATTAAGATGATGATCAGATCAGCATATTAATGCCAAAGACAAGTTAATTGCACAGGGTCTATGTCTATGCCAGATTGGACCAAAAACACAAAAAGAAATATGTCTGGAGCCGCAAAAAATGAAAAGTCTTGTATCAGCCTTAGAATGAAGACAACACATGCTGCATGCATCTATGTTAGTTATAACTGGGGGAAGATTTTTTTTTTCATTATGCACTTCGAGAAAACAGTCGAAATTTCGAGAACAAAGTCGAAATGTCAAGATTAATGTTAAAGTACAATCTTGAGAAAAAAGTTGAAAAGTCAAGAAAAAAGTCAAAATGTCGAGAAAAAAGTCGAAATGTTGAGATTAATGTTGAAGTACAATCTAGAGAAAAAAGTCAAAATGTCGAGATTAAAAAAGAAAGGAAAAAGGAAGAAAAAAAGAGAAAAAAGGAAAACGAGAAAAAAAGGAAAAAAGAAAAGAAAAAAAAGGAAAAAAAAAATTGAGAAAAAAGTTGATATTTCGAGAAAAAAGTTGAAATTTCGAGAAAAAAGTTGAAATTTCGAGAAAAAAGTTGAAATGTCGAGATTAATGTTGAAGGACAATCTCGAGAAAAAAGTCGAAATGACGAGAAAAAAGTCGAAATGCCGAGATTAAAAAGGAAGAAAAAATAAGAAAAAAAGGAAAAAAAAGGTCAAACATTTTTGAAAAAGCTCCAGGGAGCCACTAGGGCGGCGCTAAAGAGCAGCATGCGGCTCTAGAGCCGCGGGTTGCTGAACCCCGGTCTATGTACTTGACTATAACCCCCTCAAATGCACAAAAGTAGTATGTAAAGTGTAGGAATTTGGTTTCAAAGTCTTAATCTGACACTCTTTTGACCATACTTGAACATCCACCGCAGGATTCGTATGAAATGACTCACGGTTACCGACGAAGGTTAACACCTCCTCCTCTCCCATCTGACATTAAAAGGGTTTAGCATATTGAGCTGATATGACTCCATTCTCTTATTAGATCAAACCCTGGGACTGGAGAGCCAAGGACATCCTTGGAGACAGAGGACAAAGCTGCACTTGGTGGGAAGAGTCTGTGTTGTTGTGATGGGCTCCAGCGGCGGAGGCCGACAGCAGCTGCACGGAGCTGACGAGTGTAACTCTATCTGTTTGTAATTGTCCATTACCACCGTGGTTGGTTTTTTCTCTTTTTTCTTACCTCAATCTGACACTGTTAAACGTCCCCTGGTGCTGGATTTGGAGACTGCACATGCAACAGGACTATTTAACCCAGTTATGCAGACACCCACCCAGGAAAGTGCATTAACACCGGCGATAGCTAATGTGTGAAGGGCGGCCTGAGCATCCCAGGTGATCAGCACAGTTACTCCCCTAGTTAACCCTGAACGTCCAGGAGCTCCGGCTTTTATGACAAATATGTTTAACATTTATGTCAAAGACCAAAACCCAAACATATCATAATGTAATAAGAAGCCAGAACAAGTAAAAGCATAATTTCTTTTACTTCTTTACTATAAAAATGAGTCATAAGTTGCGTAAAAGTTGACTGAAAGATCTACAGGACCATCTCAGAAAATTAGAATATTGTGATAAAGTTCTTTGTTTTCTGTAATGCAATTAAAAAAACAAAAATGTCATACATTCTGGATTCATTACAAATCAACTGAAATATTGCAAGCCTTTTATTATTTTAATATTGCTGATTATGGTTTACAGTTTAAGATTAAGATTCCCAGAATATTCAAATTTTTTGAGATAGGATATTTGAGTTTTCTTAGGCTGTAAACCATGATCAGCAATATTAAAATAAGAAAAGGCTTGCAATATTTCAGTTGATTTGTAATGAATCCAGAATGTATGACATTTTTGTTTTTGTAATTGCATTACAGAAAATCACAATATTCTAATTTTCTGAGACAGTCCTGTAGTAAACCCTTATCAGCAAGCTTAATTTTACACATCAACAGGTTTGTGATAAACACACAAACAAAAAATAACAACCCTCCATCTGTTCTCCAGCACGGTTGCCATGTCTGTCATGTTGCTGCGTACTTTGTACCTACATGGTCCATCTCTGGGAGAGTAGTTGAGGAAGCAGAAGCCGAGCATCATCAGCACGGCCGTCCTCCAGGTGATTTTTCGCAGCAGCTGCTGGCGGCTAACTCCTCTCCTCCGCATGGAGTTGAAAGCCAAAACCACTGAAGTTCCAATTATAAACACAAACCTGGCAGACACAACCGTAATATATTATTCAAACATATAGGTTTCCCATCGGTTAATGAAGGACAGGATGAAGGTCGGTCCACTTGCACGGCACCTACCACGGCATGACGAGATCTGCCACCGTCAGACCTGCAACAAATCCAGGAGAACCAGAGTAAACTAAAGCCAACAGATCCACGGACACCGTTATAGTGAGTGAATTAAGAACAATACTTTTTCTTTAAAGTACTGCTTATATCATTAACTTTCCATTTTTGGAAAGCTGCAATTAATTAAAAAAAAAAAAAAGCTGCACTCTTGTGAAGGCAGTAGTCCTGCAGCGAGGATTAATCAATACACCTCTGAAATCAATTCACCCTTGTGGCAAAGAGGTGATTGCAAAACTTTTGGAAAGACTGCTGAACAATGGTATGCATGGCCTGAAGGTTAAAAGATATTACACATAACATATATTTGCATAAGAAAATACAACCAAGACTTGCCTGCAAATGCTTAAGAGCACTTGGACCTTGTTTAGCTCAGCGAGTATCTCAGTCTTTATCCTCATATTCTTCCGGGTTACCTTCAACTCCTTGTTTTTTTTTTTTTTTAACTGGTTGTATGAAATAATAAACATCTACTGATTGGGCTTTTGGTTTGGTCTGCATGAAGGAGGGAGTCCTGTGTGTGTGTGTGTGTGTGTGTGTGTGTGTGTGTGTGTGTGTGTGTGTGTGTGTGTGTGTGTGTGTGTTTTGAGACTATTTATCATAATTGGTGAGAACAGATCAGCTCTGATGTGGAGAGTGGTGCACTTAATTAACACCTCTGGATTTGATTAATCTTTAGATTTTTGATTAAACTTAATTTACAAGGCACAAGTTGTACAACACGAGCCACTCTCATTTTGCAAATTCATGCATGTGTTGTAGTTCACTCAACCGTTCCAAGGTGCGTGCTGAAAGAACCAGTATCCTCCTCCACCGTAGTTGACAAACACCATCACCGTGAGAGAAAACCTGTGAAGACATCGCAATGATGAGCATGTACTAAGTATACATTTGATTTATGTACACATAAATAATACTGGACAAAAACATATGTGGCATTGTATTTACAAGACATTATAAAAACATTTATGCAGCAACGATGAAATGTGGGTGTTTTGTTTGGGTGTTTGAAGTCACAAACAGCTCAAAAACTCATTTTCTTTGTGGTCTGAAAATGTCTCATTTAGTGAGTCGCTCAGACCTGCAGGAGAATAATCCAGTCTCCCCATCTTTATCTCCACCCAACTCCACGTCACTCTACATTTTAACGTTGTTTATTCAAACTTTCAAACACTCGGTCCGATTGGCACTAACGGACCGTACAACCTCATTATGCCAATTATTAAATTTTTTGCGATATTTAACTTTAAATTTTTAAAAAAATTCAATTTTAATTTGAACGCTTGTTGCTAGGCAACGGTTTATCGTACAGACATCATTATAACTGACAAACCCAGGACGCGTTGTACTACATAATATTTTAGTCTCATCATGCTAGCTATTACGGTTTTTGAGATATTCAACTATGCTAATTTTGATACTAACAGAATTTGGACGCTTGTTGCGCGGCAACGCAGTATCGTAAAGACTTTGTTCCAACGTTAAAATAATATATATTTTGTTCTATTTTACTTCTTATTCTATTTGATATTTTCAACGTCTTGCTGCTCAGTTGTCTTGCAATTGCCCCTCTGGGATAAATAAAGCTTTTCTGAATCTGAATCTGAATATATATGGACCAAAGCATCTCATGCAAATTAAGACAGAAGGAAACCCTTTCGAAAGGTCATATATGTCTCCTTTAACCCTTTCCGAGAAATCAGTCGCAATTTTGTGATTACCGGAGAATATTAACTTCTGAATAAAAGTTAGAGCGGCTAGACACTGTGCTTTTTATTGTGTCACAACGCCAAAACCAGGGTAATGCAATCTAAGCATTATGAATCACTCAGGAAATGAACACTTGTCCTCTGGATCCCCTCGAGCAGCTTTGCTGACTAAAGACTTTGCACCTAATATATGATGCACTTTATGCTTTAGCACTGGGCCAGGCTGCTGAAACACCGCTCACGTGATGGAGCGCTGTACTGAATCAGACATGCACGGGAGAAGAGAGGAGAGAGGGTGTTTGTGTGGCCTGCAAAGGAAATAGGCTGGGCGTGCATGACGCAACATAAACTTGCAAGGGAATGCAAGTGGTGGAGATGCAGCGGATGATTGCTGCGAGCCATAAACTTCACCGGCTGAAGCATATGAATTTATGGCTTCATATATTATTTCATCAAAAGGAAAAAAAAAAAAAAAAAAAAAAAACATCATAAGGGGCTCTTTAAGTGCCGTAACCAGATTAGGACGGCCTGTAAGACTTAGACTCACTGATAAGGTGCACTGTATCTACCTCTGCCTCCTCTTGTTTTTCTGCCTTGATTCAATTAAGAGGTGCACCGAAGCCATTACTGCTCTTTCAGCCCCGACCTGCTGATACAAGATTTTAATCGGTCACTATCATCTCCAAAGGGCTATTAAAGCAGAGTAAACCCCGGTGTGCGTGCGTGTCTGTGTGCTTTATTCCCCCCCCCCCCCCCCCCCCCCCCCCCCTCCGTCTCTCGCACACATGTACGCACACGGGCTATCATTTAAATTTTAACGAACAAATCCATTAGTCGCCATGGTAACAAAGACAAAGGTTAAATCCCTTGCCAGATGAGACCCTGTGAAAATCACAGCAGTATCGCGAGCATGTTGACCATGTTTTTAATTAAAATATCCTGAGCTCTGTTATACTGTAAATGCAACACGGGACGCTAATTATGAGAAAGGGAAATAGAAATTCTTAATCTGAACAGGGGTGCAGATCCGATGTCAGGATGTGGGGGGACACCAACGTGATTTTAATTTTTAATTTTTTGCCAATATGCAACTCATACCATGCCATAAATTGGTAAAGGCTCGCCAAAAAATACTGCACAGGGAATCATTTCTTGTGCTTACCTTTCTTGTTTATTTGTCCTAAACAGCCAACAGTGTGTGTCACTGCTTACTTAACTGTTATATTCCTAAATCATAATTTTAAGGGTTTTGGGCATGTAGTGTAGAGATGATCTACTCATCTCAAATTCCTCTCACCATCTTCCTTTTATCCTATGGGACTACTTTATGCACAATCAATTGATATATGGATGAAATATGGAGCCCTAAACAAGTTGTTTAAGCTAACTGATCATGTTTTAACACAGTTATGGTGGTAAACAGTTCTAAAAAAAAAAAAAGGACCCATTGCTAAGAGCACAATAAACACAGCACAAGTTGACCCAACATCAAATTTATTTACATACATGTCAAAAAGGCCGTCAAAAGTTTTAAAAATATTAATTCAGACTAAAAAAAAAAATGTATGGAGTAGCAATACTTTCATTCTGTACACCTCCAAACGCACCGTGGATGTATTATTTTTTTAGAAATATATTTTTAATAAATATTCTACATATTCAACCTTTAAGTCTGAAAATACATTTGTTCAATTTTGAATAATTTAGGGTATTTTTATTGGGGGGGACAATTCATGTTTTTCAGAAACTTCCAGGAAGGAAGGAAAAGAAGGAAGGAAGGGAGAAAAGAAGGAAGGAAGGAAGAAAAGAAGGAAGGAATCAAAGAAGGAAGGAAGGGAAAAAAGAAGGAAGGAAGGAAGGAAGGAAGGAAGGAAGGAAGGAAGGAAGGAAGGAAGGAAGGAAGGAAGGAAGGAAGGGAGGAAGAAAGAAAAGAAGGAAGGAAGGGAGAAAAGAAGGAAGGAAATAAGGGAGGAAATAAGGAAGGAAGGAAGGAAAGAAGGAAGGAAGGGAGAAAATAAGGAAGGAAGGAAGGAAGGAAGGAAGGAAGAAAGAAAAGAAGGAAGGAAGGAAAGAAGGGAGAAAAGAAGGAAGGAAGGGAGAAAAGAAGGAAGGAAGGAAGGAAGGAAGGAAGGAAGAAAGGAAGGAAGGAAGGAAGGAAGGAAGGAAGGAAGGAAAGAAGGGAGGAAGGGAGAAAAGAAGGAAGGAAGGAAAGAAGGAAGGAAGGAAGAAAAGAAGGAAGGACGGAAAGAAGGGAGGAAAGAAGGAAGGAAGGAAGGAAGGAAGGAAGGAAGGAAGGAAGGAAGGAAGGAAGGAAAGAAGGAAGGAAGGGAAAAAAGAAGGAAGGAATCAAAGAAGGAAGGAAGGGAAAAAAGAAGGAAGGAAGGAAGAAAAGAAGGAAGGAATCAAAGAAGGAAGGAAGGGAGGAAGGGAGAAAAGAAGGAAGGAAGGAAAGAAGGAAGGAAGGGAGAAAAGAAGGATGGAAGGGAGGAAGAAAGAAAAGAAGGAAGGAAGGGAGAAAAGAAGGAAGGAAAGAAGGGAGGAAATAAGGAAGGAAAGAAGGAAGGAAGGGAGAAAATAAGGAAGGAAGGAAGGAAGGAAGAAAGAAAAGAAGGAAGGAAGGAAAGAAGGGAGAAAAGAAGGAAGGAAGGAAGGAAGGAAGGAAGGAAGGAAGGAAGGAAAGAAGGGAGGAAGGGAGAAAAGAAGGAAGGAAGGAAAGAAGGAAGGAAGGAAGAAAAGAAGGAAGGACGGAAAGAAGGGAGGAAAGAAGGAAGGAAGGAAGGAAGGAAGGAAGGAAGGAAGGAAGGAAGGAAGGAAGGAAGGAAGGAAGGAAGGAAGGAAGGAAGGAAGGAAGGAAGGAAGGAAGGAAGGAAGGAAGGAAGGAAGGAAGGAAGGAAGGAAGGAAGGAAGGAAAGACGTAAGGAGTAGCAATACTTTCATTCTGTACACCTCCAAACGCACCGTGGATGTATTATTTTTTTAGAAATATATTTTTAATAAATATTCTACATATTCAACCTTTAAGTCTGAAAATACATTTGTTCAATTTTGAATAATTTAGGGTATTTTTATTGGGGGGGACAATTCATGTTTTTCAGAATTTGGGGGGGACATGTCCCCCACATCCCCCCGTCCCCCCCGGGATCTGCACCCATGAATCTGAAGCATAGTATTGGTTAGGGAAGTCTTTGTCGGCTGTTGCTTTCGTGTCCAGATTGAATCAGTGCAGACTCTTTCTTTGGTCTTAATCAAGTTTACATCGTTCATATCCCAAAAAAGCTCTCCACCTATGGTTTGTCACTCAGCAACAGACTTATTTTGTGTCTTGGAATAAGTTTCTCTTATTTATAGCGTATAGATTACAGAAGGTGCTTAAATACTGGCGTTCTGTAACATTTCCGTAAAAGTCGGCCACCAATTCCACTCTGGAGACTCGTCAGGAATTGCAGTAGTAACCGAGCTGTAACTGACACTTACGGTCTTCTGTTATTTAAATCGTTTGCACATTACCAGTTAAGAGCATCAACTTCGTGCTCTCACCCAATTACAAACTGATAGTCACACTCGAGCACTACTAAGTGTTAAGTTACTGCTGGGCTGGACAAATGAAGTACTTTGACAACTAATTCAATCACATTAGATTATAAATTGGACTGAAATGTGAGCGTTCTTTTGTTTCGTGGCCAGATATCAGCACGTATGAGTGAAACTGCACTGAAGGAAAACTTGGCTCTGGGTCAAACTGAAGCACACAATGATTCAGCCACCTGGTGTTAAACGCAACTCACAATCCTTGCTTTCGCTCTAATAGTTGTTCCATCTGTTGTTCTGCGCCACTAACGTCTGACGGTACGACTTTCAGCAGCAAAGGAAACTGGCGAAAAGCTTTCAGCAGCCCCTGCACAAGATTAAAATCCAAACCCTTTTAGAAAAATTAACGGGGAACCATATCTTACAGTTCTCTGTACATCACGTCAGTGACTGAGCAATGATCAGAAAAGCCTCTCGGCTCAGAACCCGAGCCTTTTGCCTTCAGAAATGTCTTGGCGTTTATGGCAGATGACTGATGTGTCTGTTCTCTTCAGAAAGTTGTTACTTAGCAGGGGTGTGGATCATAAGTCACCAGGCTGCGCAGGCACCTGCAGTGTTAATCTTGAGCGCTGAGTCACAGTTTGATTGACTGTCCTGTCAGGTATGAGAATTTCCCAGTATCACCAATCAGGACATCAATAACTGACGAGTATCTGCAAGCCTCGAGTGACATCTCAGCTGGGAAGATTGAACACAACTGCAGCAACAAACTATAACCGAGGGAAAACATATTTCTCTGTGTGCTTTTGCAGTTTCTGATGAAAAGTCTCCTTCAGCTCCTTAACGGAGAGTAAAAGCAGACCGTTTTGAATTCGGCACTCATGTGTGTGGTGGTTTTCAAGTAGCTCTTCATTTGAAAAAGGAAGCCACAGATGGAGAAGATGCCAATTTTGTGCTGGATGCTGTCTCCGTCCCGCTGGATTTCCTCTTCCTCTCCAGTTTGGCAGGAGATCTATGGCCTGTGTGGATGTGTGTTGATATGTTGACTGTATTATTACATCAATTATTTGGCATGGGGGAGGTCAGAGCCACGCTGGCTTCCTGTTTCCAGATAGGCGTGCTTTGTGTCTGCCCTCAGGCCACAATTAAGGCTAGCAGGCAGCCCAGATTCAATCACATGCATCACTCCTGTCCAACAGAAACACTCTGTTCCAAACCCGAGACGCAGTGATATCAGAAATCACGCCCAAGGCCATGCCGCCTGATAACAAAGGCTTCAGGGGGGGGCATGTGGCCAGACTGTGACCCCGGCATAATTATTCATTATACTCGGCCTGTAAATCTTCATCGTGCTTCAGACTGATCAGAAATAAAGAATTAGCCTGTGAATGAGCAGCATGTGGCGATGGACTGATAAGCAGGAATGTTGGTGATGGTGTACATACATACCCTCGGAAAGTGTCCAGGGAGAGCAGGCGTGACGGTTTGGCTCTACCGGTGTCGGTGGCTTCACCAGCAGGAGCTCCGTCCTGTAGAAACACCAGCAGGGAGACTAGATATGGTCATGACCTGAACTAGAAACCAGCCACACCAAAGTTAGATCACAAGCTTTCTTAAATTGCTTCAATATGCAAGTGAGAAATTCAGAGTATAAACACAATATTCAAAATTAAAGCTGCAAGCAGCAATGAACGGGACCTCACGCGTGCAATTTTCACCATTTGAGGTCAAGGACTCAAAACCAACTCTGATGACACCACCCCTGACTGTTTATGTCAAACCCTTCAAAAGTTATAGCAGAAAACAGGGACAACCAATCAGATGAAGCTAATTCAGGCCAATGAAGGTCAAGGACTCAATACCGAGTCCGATGACACCACCCACGAGTCTCTATGTCAAACCATTCAAAAGTTATCAGCAGAATCACATATCGGCCAATCAGCTACTAGTATCACTTCCTGTTTAGGGTTGAAGTTTGACGCGGCGCCACGGCCACGCCATTTCACGAAAACTCACGATTTTGATTTTCATCGTCAACGTCTTTTGTGTCTCCTGAGCGAGTTTTATGTCGAACGGACGATCCTGCTAGGAGGAGTTCGTTAAAGTACGAAAATGGCAAAATTTGCGCCAAAATGACACGATTAATTCAAAATGGCCGACTCCCTGTTTGGTTTTCAGCCATGGCGCCAAGAGACTTTTCTTTAAGTTGGGACATGATACAGGTGTGTATCGATTTCTGTGCATCTACGTCAAACCGTATTGTGGGGCTTGAGGCACAAAGTTTTCTAGGGTGCGCTGTTGAGCCATTAGGCCACGCCCCTTTTTGACACTATTAGAATACGTAATTTTTCGCCACATGGGACGTGCGTGCCAAGTTTCACAACTTTTCGAGTAAGTTATGCGCCTCAAAAACGCAATTGTTTTCGGATAAAATAATAATAATAATCTTTGTGATTTCAATAGGGCTTCGCACAATCCTTGCTGGTGCTCGGCCCCTAAAAAGTTAAGGCTTTTTTTTGGAGAACATAAAAGTTCTGCATGTTTTTGGCTCAGAAGGAAGTTATTCTTTCCCAAAAGAGACACCATTTAATAATAATAATAATAATTTTAATAATATTTTTCTTTTATTAATCCCACAATGGGGAAGTTCTTTCTCTGCATTTAACCCATTTTCTGGTCGAACTAGTAGCAGTGGTCTGCCATTTGCACGGCGCCCGGGGAGCAGTGTGGGTTAAGGGCCTTGCTCAGGGGCCCAAACTGCTTAAAACACTTAATCTTAACTGTTCTTCCTGTGAAGGAAACACATCAAGACATTTTTTGACAGTTTTCCTGAAGTCTGAATGAGACTTCTGTGAAATGTTTCCATCAAAACGCCAGGTCGCTCTGGTCTGATGGATTTCACAGGTTTTATGGGGCCTCCACACTCTCCTCCGCGTTCCTTTGTCCAAGTGCCTCTTCTGAAATTGCAGGTAAATAATGTGCACTTCAGAGGAACAGTCATTGCAGAGTTACAAGAAGTTGTGTGGAGGAAAAGGTGGAAACGCTGAATGGATCCACACTGATCTGGGTCTGTGATGTCACAGTCCCCTGCAGATCTGATCTCATTGAATGAGTTTCAGACCTAATTGGGAACAAAGTGGCAAAGATTGTGCTTTCATTCAGTACAAAAATGTTTATTTTATTTTTAAACTGCAAGGGCAGTTCATTGTTGCAATAAAAATTTACATTTTTTATATCACTGCTTCTATCTCATTTATAAATGCCTTATAAGGCATATATAGTCCTCACTTTAGATGGGCTCTCGTGAAACACTTAACTAATGAATAGTAAATACCTTAATAAATCGTTCATTGAGTATGAATAAGTGTTTATAAAACATGTATTAACACTAACCATGTACAAATGTATGCATAAATATACATACAAATGGTTCGTATATAATTTACTTAGACATTCTAAATGATCTTATGAACCATTAACAGACATATAATACTTATTTATAAATGGTGAACCTATCATTTACAAAGTATGAGAATCCAGCTATACAAATGATACATTCATGATCAATTAAGCATTTTACTAATGCTTAATAGTGTATAGTTGTAAAGTTTATAACTGTGTTTATTAATGCTTAGTAATGTATGAATAATTCTTTACTAATGATGAATTCATGATCATTTAAGCATTTTACTAATGCTTAATAGTGTATAGTTGTAAAGTTTATAACTGTGTTTATTAATGCTTAGTAATGTATGAATAATGCTTTACTAATGATGAATTCATGATCAATTAAGCATTTACTGATGCTTAACTAATGCCTAATAGTGTGTAGTTATTATAAAGTGTTACCAACATTTTCTTCAGATACAGAATGGTTTATAAGATGGTGCTTCATAAATGTTGGCAGACTCTTCAAATATAAGTAATATATATCTATATCCAGACGATGTCTTGATGTTTTTGTTCAGCACCAAGATACATCAAGACATCGTCTGTCAAGTAATCTTCTGCTGTGGTTCTGTAATCGTCCAATGCTCCACCGTGTGCAACATTTTTTCCTCTTGTCTGTTGCTCGATGCGTCGTTAATAAAACGCTCTGAAATGTTCTGTAATCCTGACAGGAAACAGGTGAAAGCTGCTGTTTTTCTCTCCAAGTGAATCCTTTCATTCTACATCTAATCATTGAATCTCACGTTTGAAAAGAAATATACAACTTGGTTCTCTTTTGGTCAGTTAGGAGGATTTTTGCAGCACAAAATCTACACAGTGCCGTTTACAAGTCCTCTCTTAAAAGCTGATAAGTTAATTAAACTTCAACCCCCCCCAGCTGATCAATTAAAACAGCACTTTTTTCCCCTTGATCCGGCAGTCACAGATAGATGCTCTCTATAGTATCTAAAGTAGGCAAAGACAAACAGCTTTTACAAACACATGCCTAAAAATAGGAGTCATAAACAATATTAAATGAAGTTGACAATAGAAAACATTATATATCTAAGGTTGGTAGTGTCTGTAAAGAAATGAGAGTCCTAGAAAACTTAAATCCTGATAAACAAGTTCATATATTATATTTAAAGGATGAAAACTGAGGCTGATTTCTGTCCTGGCCCTCTTCCCTCTGTAAATGCAGCATTTCCATGACTTTGGCCTGCTGCCCTCTCGCTTGAATTAGTCTGACTTTCTGGCCTCCGTGCAGGAGTTTAAAGCGCCAGAGCAGGAAGACACCAGCACTAATATGTCATGATGGATCTGTGGGCCATCCAGACAGCATATGGAAGCCAGAGACGTCTTGCTCAGGAGAATGAGAGGAGCTATTCATGCCGACCAAAAGCACACAGCAGCTCTTCCCAGGGAGGGAGATGATTGGAGGGCTGTGGCGCTCTCCTGCCTCCGTGAAAGTCTGCTGTTCAACTGGCTCTGCTAACATTTGTATCAATCATCCCATTAATGTCTCCCAAACGCCTTGATGACGAGAGTCTCAGAGCAACTTTGGTATGCATCTCAGGATGGAAGCATAGGAGGCCAACCAAAATATTGCAAAGTCACTTTCATAATAAAAGGAATGTTTATGTCTGATTGCAAAACATCATAAAGTAAATCTTTTTCTGCACCGCAAGAATAAATATCAGGTAAGTGCTGAGCAAGCGTACACATCTGAAAAAACTGGAATTACAAAACGAATGATTGGATGTCCTTTCCATCCAAATCCTCTGATTCACTTATGATTGATCGGAATCTAATCAATCAAATTATGCACCTGTGTCCTCCAATTCAATTTATTAAGATGTTGATCAAATGCATTCATCAGAAGGGGAACGTTACTTACATTATCCAAAGAGGGCTGTGGATCTTGGCAGCAAACGGTTTTAATGAACTCTGATGTACAATGCCTCCTGCGAAACGAGCAAGTTGAGCCGATGGATAAGTCATCAGTGCGGGGAAGTAGCTTTACCTCTGGTTGATTCATCATAAAACATACCTGAAGATGTAGGGTACCATGACAAATAAGAGGGTGATTATGGCGAGCAGGAGAGCTGCCACCATAAGAGCTGGGAAAATAAGAAAAGGAAATGACTGCAAGGAAGTGGGAACTTTAATCAGTCAAAGCAACTCAGTGACCACAACAAGAGCTTTATACCATGGACCCAGTACTGGAGTTGAGGGGGGATGAGGGGGAATGGCATCCCCCCTGAAATAAAAACAGTCAAAATCATCTCCCCTGTAAAACTGCCATCCCCCCTTTCCATCCCTTATGTCATTTCATCAATTAATGTGGTTTTACTGCTATTTCACCATGTAGAGTCATCACCAGAAAAATAACTTTTGACAATTTTCACCTATTTCAGGTAAATTTTCACTTGAAATAAGTAGGAAAATCTGCCAGTGGGACAAGATTTATCTTCTTATAACAAGCAAAAAAATCTTGTTCCACTGGCAGATTTTTCTACTTATTTCAAGTGAAAATCTACTTGAAACAGGTGAAAATTGTTGTTTTTTCCAGTGATGAGTCTTGTTTTAAGTGTAATGAGATTGTTTTACTAAAATGAAACATTTTAACTAGAAATGACACAAATATTCTTGTTAAGATTTTGAGTTTTTGCAGTGATCCATTTTACTTATCCTGTGAAGAACAGAGGCATATTGATAAGTTCAGAAAACTGTTTTTTATTGTTGTGTTTTGATGTATTTGATGTAAACCCAGTGGATATTTAAAGCTTACAGAAGGCTGCATTTAACTGCTGCTATGTCATTCCTGCAGTATTTCTGCAGGTGTTTTGCTATTATTTGTAATATATTATATTATTTGTAATCAGCACAAATTATCTGTCCCCATATGATAAAATCCACCATCCCCCTGATTTCTTTTATAACTCGAGTACTGCATGGACCTCTGTCAGGATGAGACCTGACGGAGGTTAAAAGTGTTGACGGTAGGCCAAACTGTCTGATTTACTCCCCAGTGGCTCTCTGTCAACAAACCCGTGTCAAAGGGGATCCCTCCTGTGACCAAACAAGAAGCTACGACAACAATCTCCGTCGAACCATCAAAAAAGCATTATTCTGGGCAATCTAACCCTGCAAGTAGCTGAGGAGGAAAATCTTAGGCTAAAGTGGAAAAAGGAAAACAAAACCACACGGAAAAACCCCGACTGTGAGAGGAGAGTGGTTAAGATTATGTTACTGACGCACTTAATCTGGTGTTTTCTATTTGCTGAAACATTAAAGTAAGCAAGTAAAGTGAAGTAAGTAAGCAGACCTGGCATTTAAATTTGATGCAGGTTAAACTTTCTTAACTGGGTTGCACAGATATTACAGTATACAGGACTGTCTCAGAAAATTAGAATATTGTGATAAAGTTCTTTATTTTCTGTAATGCAATTAAAAAAACAAAAATGTCATACATTCTGGATTCATTACAAATCAACTGAAATATTGCAAGCCTTTTATTATTTTAATATTGCTGATCATGGCTTACAGTTTAAGATTAAGATTCCCAGAATATTCAAATTTTTTGAGATAGGATATTTGAGTTTTCTTAAGCTGTAAACCATGATCAGCAATATTAAAATAATAAAAGGCTTGCAATATTTCAGTTGATTTGTAATGAATCCAGAATGTATGACATTTTTGTAATTGCATTACAGAAAATCACAATATTCTAATTTTCTGAGACCGTCCTGTATTGGTCGGGTAAGATTTAAAAAATCTTCTTAATGAGTTCCTGCTCCTCCCTCACTATGTCTATGAGGCATTCATTCTTATTATAAAACTACAACACAAAGGCTCTTGTCATAGCACGATGGTCAGCTCGCATCAAAGCGCCGCGTTTCTCATCCGTGGGAAAACAGAATTCACTCTGGGACGATCTCTGAGTGCAGAGTGGTCCCTTAACTGCCCTGGAGGAGTCACAGCATCTCTGACACCCATTCATAAAACACGATAAAGCTCTCAGCACATAAAGTGCTTGCTGTAATCATTTCTGACAAAATAAATAGAATATGATGGAGGCATCTGAAACAACTCAATTAAGCCATGTACTGTATATATACCATATATATATTGATATGTTTGGTCGAACAAACACTTAATAGTAGTTGACATTGTGGGTTTATGCGTAAGAATTAAGGGCTGAGCAGGTGACTTGTGGTCTGTGGCCCGATGCAGAATACAGTACTAACATGATTAAAGGATGCATCTGATAGCAGCTGGACTGAGAAATGTGCTTGAGGACCACGAGGGAGGAGCTGGTGAAGCCCTGCGGCCAATCAATGGCAGAGACGGGAGTGAAGTTTGAAATACTCGAGCAGGGCAACTCTTACCTGTCTCAAGCCGCTGACAAGACCATTACTTAAGCTGAGCAATTCCTACTGGGACTTTGTGTAATCACCGGTCTGCGGAGCTAATGGAAGCTCATCACGCTGTGAGAGCTGCAGTCACACTGACCATAACGGATAATGGCTACTTGGCCTTAAAAGTCTGATCTACAACATAATCTGCAATATTGTTAAGTAGAGTGTACATTATGGAGAGAGGCGCTTTCAAAATCCCATTACGCCCTAATCCTCCCACACTCCCTAATGTATTTGCCACATCCCTGGACACCCAGAGCCAAGCCTTCAAAACAGGCTGAAAAGCTTTTCTTTTATCCCTTTTCAAGAAGTCGAGTCTTATCTGATCAATACACACGATGTCCCGTGAGATGGATGAGAATTACTGCTCAGTAGACGTGGACGAGAGAAGTGATTCCTCACTGTGCTGACTCAATTAAACAGAGTAGGGATCAAAGGCCGGGCCTGGCCGCGGCCAAGGGTGCATGACCGTCGCTGCATCTCCACATGGCCGTCAGGCCTGAGCAGAGGTGTCAAGTAACGAAGTACAAATACTTCGTTACCTTACTTAAGTAGAAATTTTGGTTATCTATACTTCACTGGAGTAATTATTTTTCAGACGACTTTTTACTTTTACTCATTACATTTTCACGCAATTATCTGTACTTTTTACTCTTTACATTTTAAAAACAGCCTCGTTACTCTATTTCATTTCGGCCTTTAAAAAAAAACTATCCAGTTAAATTGCTCCATCCCGATAGAGGGAATTTGGTCGTGGTTGTTTCAGATGTTCTTGTCCAGTTTTGTTCTTACATCCGTTCCCTCAGATTCCTGCAACTAAACTTGGATGTTCATTCCAATAAAGGTTAGGATAAATGATAACATGCCTCCGAAGTTTGACTTTTTGCACCATTACAATACTTATAGGCAACTAGTCATCATATCTCCTGCTCTCTGAAACACATGTTAATGCTCAATAGTACACATGTATGGTTCTTTAATATATTTGCATTATACTAAGATACATTAATTTTCAATGGCTTTTGTCCTTAATGGCTTTTTTCCCCCTTACATTACTTTTGCTTTTATACTTTAAGTAGTTTTGAAACCAGTACTTTTATACTTTTACTTGAGTAAAAAAACTTGAGTTGATACTTCAACTTCTACAGGAGTATTTTTAAACTCTAGTATCTATACTTCTACCTGAGTAATGAATGTGAATACTTCTGACACCTCTGGGCCTAAGTCATATCACGTATTCCTCTCCACGTGTGCTTTTACTTACGCAGGTATGCATTGTTTGGACTTTTATCCACAGAGAATTTGCAGACTGGATGAGTGAAGCCTAGTGGTTTCTGGACCCAAACAGAGTAATGACCCCCCTCCTCGTACGTCTGACTCCACCTGCGGCCAAAACAGGGAAATATTCAGACACATTTCCACCCCAAAGCTTTAATGTGATGCTCTGTTTTTATAGAAGAGGGATGCATTTTTACTCATGACAATTAAAAAGACAAAAAAAAAAGAGAGAAAGAAGCGTCTGTAGCTGCATCTGTGCAGCTCAAGAGCACCACCTAGAGCACCAAGAGCACCACCTATGCAGGCTGCAAGTGCAGCTCTATACCCTCATCATCTCGAGCTTCAGGCCCAAAAAACATGCATTACACCCTCATATTGATCCAGTGTTGGGATGACATAGTATCTATCAGTCTGAGTGTTTTTTTTCAAAGGGGTAAAAGAAATCAATAGCGGCACAGTCTGGTTAGAAACCTCAGAATTGATCCGAGGATCAAGACTAGACCTCTGAAAGAGCTTTAAAGAAAAGAAAACAAACACACACACAAAAAAAACAGGCTTTTCATACTGCATCAAAATTCCTTGTAATGTGTTTATCGGTGACCCCCACGAAAGACAGCGTGTCCCGTCAGGTCTGACTGTTTCATAAGTAAAACTGCCTCCTCCTGTTAGCATCCCACTGATGCGTGTGGAGGACATGCAGCTTTCAAGCCTTAATGAGCCCTTTTCATCAATATCAGAATGTCAGGTCTTATTAACCCCAAAAAGGCTCCTGATCAATACCTGGCGAGGTGGTTTAAGGGAGGGCATCACTCAGGTCCAGAAAGCAGGTCATGATTATCCCCCCCAGCCCTGTAAATAATCTCACAGACTGCTGATGCAATCATTGGATACCATCACAGTATATCTGTTCCTCAAGACAAGAGGAGTGCACTCCCCTCAGGCACAGTTAATGTCAGGAAACAACACTCAAATCAGTGTTTTTGCCTTCCGGGGGGGAGGCCAAAGGTGGTATTAACATCTGGTTTGAAAATCAAAGTATTACCTGCAAAAGAAAGTTGCATTTCCTGTTTGTAAGTGCACCTGCATAGTCAGAGTGAACTGAGTGTTGACTTTTGCAGATGCATTTTTGTCCCTGGGCTTCACTGTGCCCAAATGCTGGTACAGGCACTGAAAAACAAAAACAAGAGAAATCTGGATTCAATTAAGTTCCTCGTTTGTTTAGAACAGTTTCAAAGTGTCTTAAACTGTGGTCTTGTCAAGGCTGTGGTTAATTCTTTCATGAAACAGACATTTTCATGCCTTACTGAAACGCTCTCTTTCGAACCGAGTCTGTGCATTCAGCAGCCTTGTGGTCTCGTGATGAGCACATTAAAAACAGCTGAGGCTTTCAAAGCAGGGGCCACAAGAATACGCAAATCATTTCTGGGCTGACACTTTCCCAGACCATATATTTTAATTAAGGAATAACTGTGAACATGAACGTTGAGGTCTTGAAAACAAAGTGGGAGTCAAAGGACGGTCAAAAAAAACTAATCAAAGCCGCTTTTTCATTTTTGATGTCCGGACTGGAGGCATCTTGCTTTATTATGACGTCGTCCTTGAATGTGGCTTTCGTGGAAGATTAATCCGAAATAACCTGAATACAAATAAACCTGATACACAGAGGTGGGTAGTAACGAGTTACATTTACTCCGTTACATTTACTTGAGTAAGTTTTGGGAAATGTTGTACTTTTAGGAGTAGTTTTGAATCACTATACTTTTTACTTTTACTTGAGTAGATTTGTGAAGAAGAAACTGTTACTCTTACTCCGCTACATTAGGCTACGTTGAGCTGTTACTTTTCTTTTATCCCTTTTATCCACGTACGTGTCAATCTCATGACATCACTGAGTGATTCTTTGGGAAGAATGTTAGTTTTTGCATGTTTTGTCACACATACACAGACTCAAACACACACAGAGTTTCTATGAGTTCATGGGCTTGTTCTAGTTCTGCCTGGTTAAAAAAGAAAAGTACAAAGGCTTGAAATGTTGTGCTACTTGTGCTTTTTAAAATTTTTTCATTCTGTTATTATTTTATTTATTTTATTATGTATTAAAGTACTTGAATTTACTTTAAGATTCTTTTAATTTAAGCTATTTTTTTTTATTAATTTTCATTTATTTTATTGATTTAATTTGCCTGAAAATGATTATTTTTTACTTTTGTCTGTTTGAATGGTTGTGTTAAAAAAATAAATCAGACGTTACTCAACAGTTACTCAGTACTTGAGTAGTTTTTTCACCAAGTACTTTTTTACTTTTACTCAAGTAATTATTTGGATGACTACTTTTTACTTCTACTTGAGTCATATTATTCTGAAGTAACAGTACTTTTACTTGAGTACAATATTTGGCTCCTCTACCCAGCTCTGCTGATACATAAACAAGACCTGTGGAGTAATGCAGTCAGCCCGAACTCTCCAGCTCCAGTGACACGGAAGAAAAGAGGAAAATAATGTGCAGAAGTTGATGAGAAGAACCCCCCTCACTTTGCTGGGGCCTGGCCCTCAGGGGTCACCAAGCGGTCACTTCCTAACTACAGGCTGGTGTGCAGCGGCCTCTCGTACCACACCGGACCAACTGACACAGGACATTATGGTTAATCACGTAAACAATCTGCTGCCACCAATGTTATACTCCCAATAAATGTGGTGACACGCCACCCATCTCTCACCTTGTAGCAGTAATCTGACGTGTAGAAAACGTGCACTTCTTCTGTCAGCTGATTATGAAATGTGAGCAGAGCCTGGTCCATTTTCAGAGGAGACCCTGCGTAGGGTCAAAGGAGCTCGGATTTATTGACGATGCACAAATCTCCTTGTCTTCATAAATATTTGACAGCACAAGGGATGTTTCAGATCACCATCACCATCGCACGGGCTCGATACTATTGAATGCTCATACTAATGACATGTCCTCCGTTTCTAAATGAATTCATGAATGAATTTTCTTCTCAGGAAACAATCACTGATTGACATACTGTACATAACTGAGACAAGTTATTGTTGCTGACTGACATTACATAAGCAGAGGTGTCAAGTAACAAAGTACAAATAATTTGTTACCTTACTTAAGTAGAAATTTTGGTTATCTATACTTCACTGGAGTAATTCTTTTTCAGACGACTTTTTACTTTTACTCCTTACATTTTCAAGCAATTATCTGTACTTTTTACTCCTTACATTTTAAAAACAGCCTCGTTACTCTATTTCATTTCGGCCTTCAAAAAAAACTATCCAGTTAAATTGCTCCATCCGGATAGAGTGAATTTGGTTGTGGTTGTTTCAGATGTTCTTGTCCAGTTTTGTTCTTACATCCGTTCCCTCAGATTCCTGCAACTAAACTTGGATGTACATTCCAATAAAGGTTAGGATAAATGATAACATGCCTCTGAAGTTTGACTTTTTGCACCATTAAAATACTTATAGGCAACTAGTCATCATATCTCCTGCTCTCTGAAACACATGTTAATGCTCAATAGTACACATATATGGTTCTTTAATATATTTGCATTATACTAAGATGCATTCATTTTCAATAGCTTTTGTCCTTAATGGCTTTTTTCCCCCTTACATTACTTTTACTTTTATACTTTAAGTAGTTTTGAAACCAGTACTTTTATACTTTTACTTGAGTAAAAAACTTGAGTAATACTTCTGCAGGAGTATTTTTAAACTCTAGTATCTATACTTCTACCTGAGTAATGAATGTGAATACTTTTGACACCTCTGGTAATGCACATTCAAGGCAATGTGTACTTATGTGTGCCGTCTTGACCAGGACTCCCTGGGAGAAGATATCTCAATGGGACATTTCCTGGATAAATAAAGGCTAAATAAATAAATAACGCCTTTGTCACTCGTTTAACATAATGGCTAATGGTACGGCTCACCGTCTGTGACGTGTCCTCCAGAGCCGCCGTTAATAAGAAACAACACGGGTAGACCTGTAAATAGTAGTCTGTAGGGTTCCATGTTGCTGTTTGAAAACAGTCTCCGTCAGCGCTCATCTTTATAACTCTGGCTCTAATATAAAAAACGGTCAAAGGTCAGTATGTATATGTCTAGTTGGTGGATCCTTTTAAGTGATTAGTAATGGCGAGGCGAACGTAATAGTTAAGCGACGTCAGGAAACTGAGGACTGATCGCAGCTTCGTGTGAATGTGCACCTAAGAAGTCACGCAGGTAATTTCAAAGATCAAACCCCCCCCATGTGACCCCGGTCTGATGGTTTTCTTCTAAATAACAGCTTAATTTCCTCTCTGACTGAAGCACCTTTCTCATTTCCACCTCCACTCAGCTGTTAAACGCTGATCACCAGTCACATCCCCTCCCACTGTTCATTTCATTAACTAGTTCATTTCCCAGAGCACTTGCTGTGACAGATGAGTTCAAAAGGGGGCAGGTTTTGCAGGAGCAGCTCATTAACCTTTGACATCAGCTCTGCTAGACCGTCCCTTCGCATCTGCAGCGGAGGTTATGAATACTCTAAGTTCAGTTTTTATAGGATTAAGAAATAGGTTATTGAGGCGCGTGTAAAAGCTCCATTATCAGCTCCTATCATCACACAGCAAACACTGGCGCCCTGGCCTTTGTGTTGGATCCTGCAAACATAGCTGGCCTCACGAATGCCTTGCACAACAGAGGACTGTTTATGATTAAACCCATGCTGACGAGCGGATGAAGAGCCTGTCAGCAGGGAGGATTTCTGCTCAGGCTCCTGCAGGGGCAGCTAAGCAGAGTCCAAGGCTCGTGTGTTTAATGAAATCATTCCAGTTGCACTGACTGGCTGCCACAGCAGTTTTTCTGTTGAGAAACAGGGAGCAGGATCACTCTTGAATCATGGTGAGTACACGTCTTTACTCCAGCTCATGTCTCTCTTACTTCACACCTTTTGACTTAAAGTATTGTGTTGAATTTAATGTTTTATTGCAGAGAGACAATTAAAGTTGTCCCTACATGATTTCTCACCACAGAGAAACCTTTTCCTGTGTCTGTAATTTATGCTCATGAAGCTGCTGCTTCATCGCTTGCAGACTGGAGGTCTGAGCCACAGTTGTTTGCGTGCTGCTCATCAACACAGACGCAGCAGATTACGTCGTTGCTATGATACCTGTTGATGTCACCGCTGTGTTTCAGGCTGGGGCCGACACGTCTGTTTGTTTTGTCGGTTCAATGATCATCTGGGGACAAAACCTTCACATGTGGCCCCTAGGATTGTGCAATAAAGTCATATGCAAGGGGAATACCATCAACAGAGTTCAGATTTGGAGCCAGTTTTTAGTGTGGCTGACTATAATGAGCGTAACTAACTTAATCCACGTGATAATGTTTGAGGATTATAGGAAGCAAGTGACTCCCACCACCACAACTACACACCCTGGAACCAGCTAGTTGTTTGAACCAGGAATGCAGCCCCTCATTGTTTCCAGATGGGAGCTTGCAGCCAATCACAGTTTGTGTTTGTGAAACTGCCCCTCTCAAATACGCGTGCTACTCTGCTCTGACCCCCCCAGGCAGGAAAGATCCAGGGTCTGACTGAAGAGGAGAGGGCCCACCTACTCCCCATGCTACGCGGGGCTCAGTGGGTGGAGGTTGTGGGGCGAGACGCCATCTACAAAGAGTTTATTTTCAAAGACTTCAATCAGGCACGTGCAGCTTTGTCCCACCTGAGTCATATCAGACCACGTCTTTTGTACGTTTATTATATTCCTGCGTGATTTTTTTATTTAATTTTTTTTCCTCAGGCTTTCGGTTTCATGTCCAGAGTGGCCTTACAAGCAGAGAAGATGGATCATCATCCTGAGTGGTTCAATGTCTATAACAAGGTATTAAAAACCAGCAAACACAACTGGACTCGGTTTTGACCGACTAATAAACCTAATAAACAAAAAACAGAATAACAGTAGCGCTGCTGGTGTCCCCACAACCACCGGTGCTCTTGCAATGGGTGCAACAATGAACTCAAAAGAAAAAATGCAGGCACTCTGGTGGCTTGAAAAAAGTTAAAAAACCTTTATTTAGACTGGGTTACATCTAAAAAACACCAACGCGTGTCGGCTTGCGCCTTCCTCAGGGTGTATGTACCCATACAAGCAGAGAAGTATGTACCCATTGGTGTTTTTTAGATGTAACCCAGTCTAAATAAAGGTTTTTTAACTTTTTACAAGCCACCAGAGTGCCTGCATTTTTTCTTTTGAAACCTAATAAACAGTTGTTCCAGACCAAATAAGCCCTGGTCCAGGGACCACTAGCAGGTACCCAGCTCCTGTGTTGTAGCAGATTTGAAGAAGCTTCTTATACTCAGTGCGGTTACATGCACATCTAAATCGAGCTTTTAACAACAATCCAGCTCAGAATTAAATTGGAGTTTCCAGGAAATCCAAATATACATGCGTGAGAAGACAATCGATTATTAAAACTTAATAATATTATTAACCTATTCTGAAAACCAGGTTTTCTCTTTCTTTAACATATAAAGTGGTCTCCCCTCAGCCTGCCAACTCAGAGAAGGAGGAAAGCAACCAAATTCTGCAGTGTCTGTACAGCCGCCCGGATGAACCGTCCAGTGTAATGTGACTTCTAGGAGCCGTTCAGATTCTGCTCCCTTTCGTTATGTAACCAAAATGCAAACCACGCCCACAACTAAACACCGTGTCCTAACTGCATGCGAGCGCCCGACTATCGCGTCGCACTGCGTGACATCGGACGCTCTCTGTCCACACTGAAACCGTTCAATGTTCAATGTTCAGCTCAAAACAGCGCGCCGCACCGCATCGCGCTGTGCAGCGCTGCGTCGCTCGCGGCCAGTTAGGACAGTTCAATAGGAGATAAAGCAATGGAATTGATTTTGCCGCTGACGCTCGCTTGCATCGCATGCAGTTAGGGCACGGTGTAACTCCGCCGGCCGGAGCTTCCACCATTTTTTCGTAGCGGTGTATCGCGTCATTCAGGCAGCCAATCAGCACAGAGCCTCATTATCATAGCCCCGCCCACTCAGAATCCTGCATAGATAATGAGGTTAGAGAATGGGAAGATAAAGACCTGGCTCAGAGGCTGAATTTCTAATTTATTTAGCAAAAACAATCAAAAGCTTGTTTTTAAGACATTCAAGGCCTGTTTAAAATAGGTATTAGATGCCATAATAGGTCCCCTTTAAGTGAGGTGCGTTTGAATCTGGGACGCTAGGTGGCGCCACACGCACTTTTGTGTTGGAGTTCTTCCAGTTCAATTAGTAAACAAGCATGAAGGAGGACAACCATAGACATATATACATGTATATATGTCTATGAGGACAACAACATCAGAACTGTCCCGTAATCATGAAAGGGGAGCTGACAAATCAGAGCAGGTTGTAATTTCAAAATAAAGCGACTGCCATACTTTCCAGAGAACGTCCTATTTGAAAATGAGTCTTTTTATTCTACTGGGTTTAAACAAATGATAGTTCAGTTTGAGACTTCCCTCCCTGTTTAATATATGGAAAAGGACTATATATTATAATTATTTTTTTTCCCTTTTTTTCTTAATTTTGATGTCAAAAATCGCGATTTCATTCTAATTGTTTACATATCAAGCAAAATTGTACTTTAAGTTGATGAAAAAAATCTAAATACACACACACAACTATATGTATGTACAGGACTGTCTCAGAAAATTAGAATATTGTGATTTTCTGTAATGCAATTACAAAAACAGAAATGTCATACATTCTGGATTCATTACAAATCAACTGAAATATTGCATGCCTTTTATTATTTTAATATTGCTGATCATGGCTTACAGTTTAAGAAAACTCAAATATCCTATCTCAAAAAATTAGAATATTCTGGGAATCTTAATCTTAAACTGTAAGCCATAATCAGCAATATTAAAATAATAAAAGGCTTGCAATATTTCAGTTGGTTTGTAATGAATCCAGAATGTATGACATTTTTGTTTTTTTAATTGCATTACAGAAAATAAAGAACTTTATCACAATATTCAAATTTTCTGAGACAGTCATGTGTATGGAGGACTATATATTATAATTATTTTTTTTCCTTTTTTTCTTAATTTTGATGTCACAAATCCCGGTTTCATTCTAATTGTTTACATATCAAGCAAAATTGTACCTTCAGTTGATGAAAAAATCTAAATACACACACACAACTATATGTATGTATGCATGTACGGTATGTATAGTGTATGTGTGTGTGTGTGTGTGTGTGTGTGTATATATATATATATATATATATATATAAAAATAAATAAAATGTGCTGTATATTTTTGCATCAAGTGGAGGAAGTAGCTGGATCACTACCCGTTTTAGTGTTGAGTGATCGTCTCATACTTTCCTTGTGCTCCAATCTCTCTTGGTTCAGGTCCAGATCACTCTCAGCACTCACGACTGTGGCGGGCTGTCCCAGCGGGACATCACGCTGGCCACCTTCGTTGACCAGGTTTCTGTGATGTGACCAACCTGATGCCAACAAGTCCCGGCTCTCTAAAGGTTGATTTAACTAAGAAAGCTCAGAACTTTTAAAACCCAAAGAGAAATGAAGCAGTTACTTTCAACTTTTTGTGAAAAATGTAGAAATCCTGTTGCTGATCTTGAACATGGTGAGAAAAATAAACTATTTTGTGACGTAAACTTTGAAATGGCGATCACAAATTAAGATTCCCAGCAAGTGTTCCAGGTGTTACAACAGAAACATGTCAGTAGTACGCGTCGTCTGTCCAAATACGTGTCTTCATGTGCCTTAGTACTGTTGTTAGTGAGTTTGTTTCTGTGTCAAACTGTTGTATGTGAAAGATTTCCAGGAAATAAGATTTAAAGCATTTTATTGAGCCTTTGGCTGCGTTTGGTTGGTTTAATGATGCGTGTGATTAATCAAGAAGAAACCATCATCAGATACCACAAATCAGCACTCGTTCATTCATGTAGTCCTACGTGAAGACACTTCACAAGACTCAACACATCCAGAAGCTCACACGGGTCCTGACCAACACAAAACAAATCTGATCTATTAAATTAAAACCTCCTGTTAACAGTTGTCAGTGTTTTTTTTGTATTTGATCACAAATTACTTTTAGCTGGGAGGGAATATGTCAATGATCATGAGGTTTTTGATATTTGGCATGGTGTTAGGCATGGACATAAGGCTTTCAAAAACCACTGCAAACAAATTGGGACCACCCCTAGTGGCTGGTTTGCAGAAAATTAAAAATGTCACCCGCCGAAAAGGCCAAAGGTCATATCTCAGCTTCTCTTAATAATAATAATAATAATAATAATGAATTTAATTTATAATGCACTTTCCATTCGGAAACCTCAAAGTGCTTACAAGAAGAAAAAAAAAAACAGAAAAAAAAAAACCATTCAGATCATTTATCATAGCTGGCATATGCTTTGTTAAAAAGGTGGGTTTTAAGTCCTCTCTTAAAAGTGTCAACTGTCTGTGGTTCTCTCAGGTGGGTGGGGAGGGCGTTCCACAGTTTAGGGGCAACGGAGCACTCTTAGAACTCTTAGTCCTAGATTGTTGTATATTGTCACTTTCTCAACTTCTTTGGTGCTAGGAATTCAATTCTGAGATAAATTTCCTATTTCAAGGTCATGTTGAAGGTCAAATTTAATTTTCAAAGTCATTTTTTGCCCAAAATCTCCATGAATTAAGTCGCATAAAAATATTGTATAGGGCTATTTTCCCCCCCAAGGAATGCAATTTTCTGTTTATTGGACAGGTCACTATCAGGGCCGCTGCAAGGGGTGTGCGAACCGCGCGACCGCACGGGGCCTCGCGCCATGGGCCATTTTTTTTTTTTTTTCGTTTTTTTTCTCCTTTTTTCCCTTATAAATATCAACAGTCACGTTCCATTACAGACCTAAATGTGTACTAGTCTGTGCATATCAATAAATATATGTGCAATGATGTGCTTGCTGATTGATGTCTGTTGTTCAATACAACTGATCAGACCAAGCGCAGACACAAGGTGCTCTGATCCAGACGGTGGAGTTGGAACAAACAGTCACACAATGTCGAGAGAACGAGACAGATTCAGGAAATTTCCATCAGGGGATGAAAAAAGAAAAAAACTAAAGAAAATGGAAGAGTTTAATGCCTCTCTGAAAGGCTCGTTTGATAAATTTGTTAGAAAAATCACCGATCCGACCGGGTCTCAAGCAGCCGTGGGGCCCCGCGTTGAGGCAAGAGATGATGATGAGGCAGGGGAAGGTATCCAGTATTTTGCTAATTGGAGAGTTGAAATTGCGCATATAGACACCCGATCCGACCCGAAAAACCAAAAAATTTTGCGCATGCTCGCTACGCTCACGCGCAAGGGCCCCCCCGAGCCATTTCGCACAGGGCCTCGCAAATCTCCCAGACGGCTCTGGTCACTATCGCTGTAGTGTCAATCTCATTGGGTGAGAACAGTGGCCTTCATTCAGGCTTAAGATGAACATAAACTAAGTCACAGTGAAAGAATAGGATTCTATTAAAATAACACACATAAAACATCAGCTGTGCATATTTAAACTCACGAAAACCTACAATGCATGCCTCTATCCCCTTGCTTATTGATTCATTTTTAATTTTCTGCAAACCAGCCACTAGGGGGACATCCCAATTTGTTTGCGGTGGTTTTTGAAAGCCTCATGTCCATACCTAACACCATGCCAAATATCAAAAACTTACACTAAGATGTGTGTGAAAGAGCTGTGGATAATAAATGTTCCTGCTGAGAAAGGATTTAAAAGTTAAAGTTTTTATTTGAAACAGTTATTCATTTATCACAAGCGTTTATTATTTCTCCAGAACAAAGACACGAGTCACTTTCGCAGCCTTTGTCACTGGACACAGTATTTCAGGTTGGATGGAGAAGAGGTGATTAATCAGTTAGCAGGGGTGTATGATCAGTCCTTTAATCCAGCACAGACTAAAAGATGGGGAAGTTATACATGCAAACAACCTTAATACATTCATGTCCGAGCTCTTTAAAATCCCACATTATGTTTTAAAAAAACAAACAAAAAACACACAAAGAAATACAAAAAAGAAGACGAGTGACTGATGTGAAACTAGTGGTCACAGAAATGCTCATGTTGTGCTAACAAAGTTGACTAGACGCCTCTACTTCGCTTCTGGTTTCAACATCATTAGCACGGTGATCCCTTTTGTTTTACTCCAAAGGAAAACTATATTGCACAAATACAAAAAGAAGAAAACTTTTTTTAACAACATAAGAGCAGGTGAACTGTTGGAGGGAACGTGTCCTTTTGGGTGGTAAAATATGTTGACAACCTTTTTAAATGTCTCAAAATATTCTGCTGGATTTGTAAATCTGATAATTACACATTCACACGCAGAAACTACGTTTCTCCCGGGGAGGGGGGGGTAAGAAATCAAGAGGCCTCAGTCACAGTGGATTTGATCCCTTTCTGAGTGGGGTCCTGCAGGTAACCTGGTGGTTAATTAACCGTCTGAGCTGTAAAGTTTGTCGTGTTCGACGCAGAAAACAGTCACGCTGTCAGAATGTTTCGGCGGGTGAATAAATGCCATTTTGCATTTCGAGTAAAAACTGAGGTAGATTGAATTAGGAGACAAATTATTACAACAACATGAAGCATTGGGTGATGATGTGGACTAAAAAAAGAGAATATGGAGTTTAGGTTTCTTGACAGTATCTGCAATATAGTTGACCAGAAGTGGTTTAAAAAAAGAAAAGAAAAGAAAAAGAAACCTTCAGTCAAGTCTGGTAAGACGACATGTGTCCAATCTCTGATTGATTCTCCAATTCTGGAGTAAGTGAAAAAGTTTAGGATTCTACCAGCTGAACTAAACGGTAATGCCCTCGTTCTCCCTCATTCACAATTAAAGACACTTAGTAATAACATTCAAAGCCCTTGTTAACTAAACCCCCCCCCCGGAAAACTAAACTCTGCAAATGCTTGAAACAAAAATGAGCGCCGACTGCCTGGCATGTTCGTGCACCTAACGGACACTACAAGCGTAGCTTCAAGTGGTTTTGGGGTGAACCTGGTGCTGCTGTCGGGGCACTGCGGTGCTTTCACACCAGAGAAGTGCTGCATGATGAAACCTGGAACTGATGCCTGCAGCCGGGCTGCAGCAGTGCATCGTTCTCATGCTAGGGGGCAGTGCCGCGACGCCACCAGTCCTCAGTGGTTTGTGTGTCTGCTTGGTCGCCGACAATGAGCTGAAATGTTCCGACAACAAGGAGGTACAAAGAAAATAAAAACTGAATGGTTTTGTTACTGAGTACGTGAGAGAAACATGAGACGTGAGCATTAAACAAAATGCTAAGTTGAAATGAAACCCTAAAACTAAATAACTCCTGCACACATAAAGAGTTCACAAATACACACACACACACACACACACACACACACTCTCTGAGACATAATTAAGGTCAATTAAAAGATTAGAAGTCGTCCGGACCCAGTCCCTTCCTCTCAGTGCCGTGCAGCCACGCCGGCAGGAACGACTCCCTCCGGGCTGATTAAAAGTAGAAATGGCTTGTGCTTCTAAAGCGTTGCAGATGTTTTCCAGACAAGAGTGGGTATGCAAAATAAGGCAACCGTTGAGCGATTAACGGCAGGCTTCCCTGCGGGGGTTCGGGGGGCCGAGGGCCCGGGCCGTCCTCACTGGGCTTTGCCGTTGCCGTTCATGTGGCTGGTGCTCGACTCGGGCACCTCTGTGCTGTAGAGACAGTCCAGGAAACCTCGGGAGATCTCCGTCACCAAGGACCGGTCCGGGATGGACTGCGCCATGCCGTAGATCGCTCCCTGGAACAACAGGAGGAAACAAAAGAGCTTACACACGCAGCCAACCGACCTTTTCAAAGCCTGTGCTTTTAAGCAGCTTTTCAGGAAATGATAGTAATCAGAAATGACTTCAGTGGTACTGTGACTTGTTTTCATCCGCTTGCATAAGGAAACCCTGGTTATTCGTGTTATACAGACTCAGCCTTGACAATGTGAATAACACTAGCAGGGCAGGTAGAGCCAGCAGCCCTGGTTTGTGTTGCGTCGCTGTCACAGAAATGTAATACACCAAGATCGCCTGGAACAGTCAAACAACGCCGAATGTTAAAATCTGAGGTAGGGCTGGGAGAAATATCGCGATTTTAATATATATCGATATATTTTCAAACGCGATATGGTACGAGACAATATCGTTTATATCGATTAAAAAAATAAATAAATACAAAAATAATTTTTTGATTTTGATATAGCTTATTTTGTGACAAATTGACTTGAATGTTTTATTTGAGATTTGCACAAATGTTTTGTTATTTGCACAACTGTCAACATCAGTGGAAAAGTCTGCCTGTTACTGTCTACATTGTATTAATTGCACAGTGCATTTTAATGTAATTGTTATGCAGGAAAGGGATATTTGTTTTATTTTATTCAAGAAGCATTTTTATTCTATATATGCAGGCAGTTTATTTTTATTTCATTTGTTTTATACATTTTGATATTGTGCAGACCTCTGTTAATAAAGGAACCTGTGTGACGTTTGGCACGAGGCTTTGTATTAAAACTGACTGTTTTTTTTTAATGGTTTGCCTCAGAAAAAAATGAAGCTAACAGAGATGCTATGCTGTAATGCTTTGGGGGAAACCCCAATTATGGCACAGAAAAAATATCAATATATATCGAGTATCGCCATTCAGCTAGAAAATATTGAGATATGACTTTTGGTCCATATCGCCCAGCCCTAGTCTGAGGTAGATAAATCATTAACAAAAGTGACAAAAAATATGCCACTATTGAGAACTAAATCCCTCCATTTGAAATGAAGTGAATCTCTGAACTGCTCAGACTGCGGCTTCGGTTCCCGACACAGAAATCAAGGCTGCGTTCAACCTTCCCGGATGTTGTTGTAAACGCGATTTACGGAGCAGACAGACGGCTGGACTGTGACAGGGACATTTACCTGCCATGTAAAACTTTCACAACAACCATTGACTTGCCTCCATGTGTTTATACAAATAAACAGAATGCCAATGCTCCGTTAGAAGAGCAAACAACAGACACGGGGATTAAACAGTTTGCATGTTCTGATTCACTTGAGAGGATTTACGAGGTTTGGAAATGTGAAACTAAAAGTGGTTATAAGCCATCGTGTGCTGATATGACGAGTGTTTTTATCTTTCAAGCCTATAGCAACACACACTACAGCGGCATTTTAAAGGCACTTAGATCTATTATGATCAATAATGAAAGTATAGTGACAACTATGAGGGCAAAGTCGATCATGGATTAGAAAAAAAACAGGTTGATTTTTGTTTCCTGGTTCTAGTTTCTTCCAAAGCTGAGAAATGAAAGCTTATCAGGTTTTAGATTAACCCAGACAGAGCCGACCCACTAGGCCTGTGTTGAAAAAATCGATTTCCCAATTCTAAATCGATTCTCATATTAATTCCTAAAAATCGATTCATATGTCTAAAGATCGATTTTTTTTTTGGGGGGGGGGGGCATTTATGTATTTTTTTTTTTTTCATCATTACATTACAACTTTTGGTTATTTATTTGTTTATCCCCAAAAAAGGAATGTTTTGTTGGATACGAGAATAACTGGTGCCATGTTTTTGCCTTTAAATATGTTTAAAGGTATGAAAACATTAAAGTGTTAGGTTATAATTGCATAAATTGTCTATATTTCATTACTTTATATACTGTCTTGGGGTTACATTTGCAAAAAATGCTAAAAACTAAATGCTCAAAAATTAAAAACCAAAATAGACAGAAAGAAAATGGAACAAATAAAAACGGAATGTGGGAAAAAATAAAACTGATTTAATCCGTCTCTGTTTGCTGCCCTGGATCTGTTTGGTAATTCTGCTCCACATGTTTCTGAAAGCAGTTCTATCAGCATTCTGGGAGCTGATTGGTCCTTACAGCATCATTAGCTGCAATACTTGCTGTTTAATCTCAATATAATACTAGTAGTAATATTTTGCATAACTACAGTCATATAATTCATGCAACAGCTCAAAAAACAGTTTTAATAACACTAACCCAAATCAATATCGGAATCGAATCGAATCAAATCTTGATAATCGATTCTGAATCTTAAGAATCGGAATCGAATCGATTCTTGACATTTGAATCGATCCCCAGCCCTACGACCCACCATTCCTGTGGTCTTCTCTTTGGGGTTCTTCATGATGATGGCGACCTGCTCCTTGACGTCGTTGATGAAACGCTCAGCGACCCCCGCCTGGGTGTGCAGAACAGTGCAACAGATGTGGATGCTGCGGGAGAGGAGAGGTTTCAGTTTCTGAACACATGTCACGGTCTGGACCGTCGGCGGGTCAGCGTCCGCACCCACCTGGAGGGATACTGCAGCGTGTTCAGGTTCCAGCCCTTCGACGTCAGTGCGTTTGAGAGGCGGAACACGTCAAAGACGTCCGAGCCGATCGCCACCACGGACACCTCCGGCTCGCCGAACACAAAGATCCCTTTTACTTTGCCAATTCTGTCCAAAACAAAACAGAAAGAATGAACCATGAAGGTGATGAGTGTTAGAGACAGACGACCTCAGGGACCTCAGCATAACTGTCAAGTTTTGGATTTAAACATAAAGGTCCCACCGGCCCAACCGAGGTCCATTATCTTACATTTTAAGATAGGTTTACAAGAAATTCAAAATAACTACCGTATTTTCCGCACTATAAGGCGCACCTAAAAGCCTTTAATTTTCTCAAAAACCGGCAGTGCGCCTTATATATGATCATTACGGTAATTTCTGTTACTGTAGTCAGGGGGATTGTGGGTAATGTAGTTGGTGTTGCAGAAGTAACGGCGCTAAAAACGTCAGGAATCGTCTCAGACGTTCAAGACAACAGCAGCGACGCTGACTCGCATAATGGCGACTTTGATGAGACGGAGCAAAGCTGGTTTTTATTTTGTTAATAAAGTTTGACATACGGTACTTTTCTTGTTCTTTTTTTTTTTGCATTTGCTGTAGGATTTTGTAGCATTTCCTGTAGCGCAGCTCCATCAGGTAGATACGTAACTCAACCCCAGCCACTATAGTACGGTATTTTACCAGATATTTAGTGTGCCTTATAATGCGGTGCGCCTTATATATGGAAACGTTTTAAAATATGTCATTCATTGAAGGTGCGCCTTATGGTGCGGAAAATACGGTACCTGTCAAACCCTTACAAACTACAATTATGTGCTCATAGCCTGATAGGCCGACCTTTGTTGACACTGAAATGCTGTGGACATTCCTATGTATGTAATTCCTATAATAAGGCCTAAATGAAAACATGAAAGTGAATTAAAGCCCAGTTATTTATTTTTAATATTTTCAGTTTATATAGACATTGATTTTCTTCAAGTGAAACATTTACATTTTATTTGTCATTTTCACTCATGTGGCTCTCTGGCATTCACTGACTGATGACACAGACACATTTCTGTATCTCCTCTTTAGGGAAGTAAATTAGGTTTCCCATTTTTAGAGATATTTACACCAAGTCTTCTTCTTTTTTGTCAGAAATATCTTCTCTCTCGTTACATCCATCCATCCATTTCTATGATTTGTTGTTCTGAGTTTGCTCCCGTTGTCGCCACTAACCTCGCGAGAACTGCCATCCAGGCTAGAGCAGGTGGTAGTTCTCGCGAGGCTAGTAATTTACGGGAAAATACTAATACGAAAGAGAGTACGGAAATATGGTAGTTTCCTGGCCAAAACGGGAGACTTGACAGGTATGGACCTCAGAGACCTCAGTGACCTCGCGGACCTCGGGACCTCAGAGACCTCAGGGACCTCAGAGATGTTACACCGTGTCCACACTGCATGCGACGCGAGCGAGCGTCAGCGTCAAAAACAGTTCCATTGCTTTATTTTTTATTTGCACTGTCTACACTGGTTGCGAGCGACGCAGCGCGATGCGGCGCGCCGTTTTGAGCTGGACTTTTGTCGCACGCCCTGCTTCTATTTTCTTCCCGTCGGTCGCGTTGAAAGCCGGTTATAAGTTGAAAAAAAAGTTGAAAGCGCTGTAGGAAACAGTGATTTCAATACAAGAACCTCAATAAAGTGGCAGCTGGCTGGAGGGAGATCGCCAAGGAGCTGGAAGGTTCTGATAAAATAATAAGAATCTTATCTTAATCTTATTAGGGCTTAATTTGTGCCGGATCCAACAAGATCTGGTACCTATTTGATAATTTCTCGTGTTTTCTGCTTTTTCCCCACATCCCAGTAATGATCTGACATGCTGACATCATGTTTGCTGCTTTAACACCACGAACACGCCGCTCACTCCAGCTGTTTGATTGCGTCACCACACGCCGTTATTTTGTTCGTTTTTTTCCCCACTTTGGTCGGACGTTAGACCTGCTTCTATTTTCTTCCTGCCGCCTGCGTTGAAAGTGCTGTAGGAAACAGTCATGGATGAGGAACGGCTGATCCAGTTAGTTGAAATGAGAAGTTATCTTTATGATTCCTCCTCATTTCACCACAAAAACCTCAATAAAGTGGCAGCTGGCTGGGGGGAGATGGACAGAGAGCTGGCAAAGCGAGCGCACGGGCGGTTGGTGGGGCGAATAAAAGGAGAGTCTCGGGCGGGTGAATAAAGGCAGATTTATGGTTCCGCGTAAAATCGACGGCGTAACCTACGGCGTAGGGTACGCGGCGACGCGCACCGTTCGGTGAGTGCGCCGCGTACCCCAAGCCGTAAGGTCTGCGTTGTTGTAACGCGGGACCATAAATCAGCCTTTTAAAAGGCGAGTCTCAGCTGTCAATCAAAAGAACGTGGTAGAACGTGGGGCCGATAACGCGTTCAGTGTGGACAGAGCGCGTCCGATGCCACGCAGTTCGGCGCGACAGTCGGACGCTCGCATGCAGTGTGGACAAGCTGTTAGGGACCTCGGGGACCTCAGAGAACTCAGGGACCTCAGAGAACTCAGGGACCTCGGGGACCTCAGAGAACTCAGGGACCTCAGAGACCTCAGGGACCTCAGAGACCTCAGGGACCTCAGAGACCTCAGAGACCTCAGAGACCTCAGAGACCTCAGGGACCTCAGAGACCTCAGAGACCTCAGAGACCTCAGGGATGTCATGGACCCCAGAGACCTCAGGGACCTCAGGGACCTCAGAGACCTCAGGGACCTCAGGGACCTCAGAGACCTCAGAGACCTCAGGGACCTCAGGGACCTCAGAGACCTCAGAGACTTCAGGGACCTCGGGGACCTCAGAGACCTCAGGGACCTCAGAGACCTCAGAGACTTCAGGGACCTCAGGGACCTCAGGGACCTCGGGGACCTCGGGGACCTCAGAGACCTCAGAGACCTCAGGGACCTCAGAGACCTCAGGGATGTCATGGACCCCAGAGACCTCAGGGACCTCAGGGACCTCAGAGACCTCAGAGACCTCAGGGACCTCAGAGACCTCAGAGACCTCAGAGACCTCAGGGACCTCAGAGACCTCAGAGACCTCAGGGACCTCAGGGACCTCAGAGACCTCAGAGACCTCAGAGACTTCAGGGACCTCGGGGACCTCAGAGACCTCAGGGATGTCATGGACCTCAGAGACTTCAGGGACCTCAGGGACCTCAGAGACCTCAGGGATGTCATGGACCTCAGAGACCTCAGAGACCTCAGAGACTTCAGGGACCTCAGGGACCTCAGGGACCTCGGGGACCTCGGGGACCTCAGAGACCTCGGGGACCTCAGGGACCTCAGAGACCTCAGGGACCTCAGAGACCTCGGGGACCTCAGAGACCTCAGAGACCTCAGGGACCTCAGAGACCTCAGAGACCTCAGAGACTTCAGGGACCTCGGGGACCTCAGAGACCTCAGGGACCTCAGAGACCTCAGAGACCTCAGAGACTTCAGGGACCTCGGGACCTCAGAGACCTCAGGGACCTCAGAGACCTCAGAGACTTCAGGGACCTCAGGGACCTCAGGGACCTCGGGGACCTCAGAGACCTCGGGGACCTCAGAGACCTCGGGGACCTCAGAGACCTCGGCGACCTCAGGGACCTCAGGGACCTCAGGGGCCTCAGAGACCTCAGAGACCTCAGAGACCTCGGTGACGGTAACCCGGCCCTCTCACCCTGTCCTGATCCTGCGTGCGGTGCTGATGATCTTCCTGGTGGCGTCCACGTATCCGTTCTCCCCCATGTACATCATGGTGGCCCAGCAGGCGGCGATGATCCCTCCCGGCCTGGATCCCGCCACGGACGGCGACGCGTAGATGCCGCCCTGCCAGTCCGGAGCCACGAAGTACTGGTACTGACGGTACTTCCTGTCGCTGTACAGGATCACTGATGAACCTTTGGGGGCGTAGCCGTACTGAGGAGAAACACAACGCCATGAGAACGCAGAACTGAAGGAACTACAAACATGGCCAACTACCAGATAGTACATGTCAGTGGCAGATGTTCAGTAGAGGGCGCTAGAGAAGAAGAATAAAAGAAAAAGAAAATAAAAAACATGTAAGATGCAAATAATTATTTAAAGAAGGTGTTGTGTTGAGTATTAGGGCCAAACTAAGACAAAAAAAAAGGAAATTACGAAAATAAAGTCGTAGAATTACCAGAATAAAGTCATAATGTTGTGAGAATAAAGTCGTAATATATAATATATAAATATAACTTCACAAGATGCTCAATATTCCTAATTTTAACACAGGGAGAAGATGCTCTTCCTGTTAGAGTTCTCATAAATTACCACTTTATTCTCGTAATATTACGACTTTATTCTCATAAATTACCACTTTATTCTCATAAATTACCACTTTATTCTTGTAATATTACGAATTTATTCTCATAAATTACCACTTTATTCTCATAAATTACCACTTTATTCTTGTAATATTACGAATTTATTCTCATAAATTACCACTTTATTCTCGTAATGTTACGACTTTATTCTTGTAATGTTACGACTTTATTCTCGTAATGTTACGACTTTATTCTCGTAATGTTACGACTTTATTCTCGTAATGTTACGACTTTATTCTATTACGACTTTATTCTCGCAACATTATGACTTTATTCACGTAATTTTACGACTTTATTCTCATTATATTATGACTTTATTCTCGTAATTTCAAATGTTTTTTTGTGTCTTAGTTTGGCCCTAATACTCGTATTTCAGTCTGTGGGTGACTGTCAATAGTAATTAAATGTTGTTTAAATATTTATTCGGTTCCAAACGGTTCCAAAATGTTTTTTATTTTATTTTATTTTCTCTCGGAAGTAAGGGGCGCCGGTCAAACAGAATCAAGTGTAAGTTCTCGAACATTTGATAAGCACGTGACCTGAGGATCTTTTAATTGGTTTGAATTAGATTCATAAAAGGGACGCAGTCGTGTGCGTCCCAGAAACTCAGTTATCAGCAACAAATACGAGATCAGTATCATGACTCGTATGTTGTTGTTTTTAATGTGTTTGGACAATTCATTCCCCGTCTTTTTTAGAAAATCAAACTGAACTACACAGACCAGATTTTTATGTTTGTTTTAAATAGGTTGACTAACACTTGCTTTTGGAATAATATTAGTTGATGGTGTATATTATCAAATATCTGAAAGAAAGGAACGTTATCTTTTCAAATAATATGATTTCCCGACAGAACAATGGAAATGTTCATGTTTTTCTTCTCTCTAATGTGTAAAATAAACTGAACCCAAACCAGGAAGAAAAAAACAATACCAAATAACAGTGGACTTGTTAAAATGATAAACACTGACTTTATGTTCAGTTTTCTTTTTCCAACTGAACTGCTTCACTAGAACTTATGACCAATAAGCCATTGTTGAATGTTTACATTTTTCAAAATTAAAAAGGACCAAAATATTATTTTCTACCTTTATTTTTTCCCTATTGTACCAAGCTTGTACCTAACCGTGACTTCTGTGTACCGTTACACCCGTATGTATGCCAAGGTAGATTGCCCCCCCCCCCCAAAGATTTTTAGCACCAGCCACCACTGGTACATATATGTAAATATTATAACTATGAGTGATTTCAATAACAATAGAGAGACATTTTTGAGCATGAGAGGAATAAATGCAACTTTTTCTAACTCTACGAAACCCTCTACTCCTTTGTTCAGAAAACTCAAAATTCTTTCAGTATATGACATAAATATTGATCAGATATGTGTGTTTTTATACAAACATATGTTTTTGCCTTTTTCTTTACCACTATCTTTTAGTAATTTTTTCACATATAATTCTCAAATACATTCATATAATACTAGACATCTTCCTTTTTATAAAACTAAACACGGCCAGTTTTCCCTCAGATATCGCGGTAACAGGAATGGAACTCCAAAGCTCACATTATAAAAGCTCTGCTTCTCTAGATATTTTTAAAAGAAATGTATCATCTCATTTAATTCACATTTAAAAAATGTCACAAGTTTTCTTTGTTGATTTTTTTTTTGTTTGTTTGTTTTTTTTGTGTGTTGATGATCTGTAACTATGTAGTCTAACCTTCTTAGTTTTTTATTTATAGTCTTCGTCTTGTTGTGTTTTTGATTTTTTGTAATTACTGTTTTACTTCCTAAATTGAGGGGAGGTTTCGCTGCATAAGCCTGTTGGCTTTTTGACCTATCCTATCACATTTGTTTTACTATTTTGATTGGCAAGTGTTACTTTTATTGTGTGCAAACTAATAAAATAAATAAATAAAATGTCCGTCCTCACCTTGTGCGTGTCTGCTGAGATGCTGGTGACTCCCTTTAGCCTGAAGTCGAACGGCGCGAGCGTGTAGCCGGCCTTGGCCATGAACACGATGAGGAAACCCCCCAGACAGGCGTCCACGTGCAGCGGGATGTTGTAACGCTCGGCCAGCTGCAGCGCGTCGGGAGAAAGTGTCAGAGGTTCGACCTTCCTGTATTTATTTGGGACCCGTTTAAGGGGGAAACGTGATGCCACTGACCTTGGCCACTTCCTCAATGGGATCCATGATTCCGTGCGGAAACTGCGGCGCTGAGCAGACGAGCATGGCGGTGTTCCTGCCGATGGCTCTCCTCATCGCCTTGGAGCGGGACAAGCAACACGGGGAATGAGTAATAATCAAAAGTAGCGGGCGGTCGATCGCAACGCGCGCGCTCCCACCTTCACGTCCACCTTCATGCTTTTCTTGTCGAGGGGAATGTGGACGAGCTTCATCCCAAAGTAGTGCGCCGCCTTGTCGAACGCGGCGTGGACGCTGACGGGTGCGACGCTGCGGAAGGTCGAAGAGAAACCAGAAACACAGTCAAGCGCGAGCAGTACTCGAGTTGTAAAAAGAAATCAGGGGGGATGGTGGGTTTTATCATATGGGGACAGATAGTTTGTGCTGATTACAAATAATATAATATATTACAAATAATAGCAGTGACCAAAACACCTGCAGAAATACTGCAGGAATGACATAGCAGCAGTTAAATGCAGCCTTCTGTAAGCTTTAAATATCCACTGGGCTTACATCAAATACATCAAAACACAACAATAAAAAACACTTTTCTGAACTTATCAATATGACTCTGTCCTTCACAGGATAAGTAAAATGGATCACTGCAAAAACTCAAAATAAGAATATTTCTCCTATTTCTAGTTAAAATGTTTCATTTTAGTAAAAAAAATCTTATTACACTTGAAACAAGATTCATCACTGGAAAAAAACAACAATTTTCACCTGTTTCAAGCAGATTTTCACTTGAAATAAGTAGAAAAATCTGCCAGTGGAACAAGATTTTTTTGCTTGTAATAAGAAGATAAATCTTGTCCCACTGGCAGATTTTTCTACTTATTTCAAGTGAAAATTTACTTGAAACAGGTGAAAATTGTCAAATAAGTTATTTTTCTGGTGATGACTCTAAATGTTGAAATAGCAGTAAAACCACATTCATTGATGAAATGACATAAGGGATGGAAAGGGGGTATAGCAGTTTTACAGGGGGGATGATTTTGACCGTTTTTATTTCAGGGGGGATGCCCCTCATCCCCCCTCATCCCCCCTCAACTCCAGTACTGGACGTGTGTCTCCGTCACGCTGCTCTTACATTTCAGGGTATTTGACACCGCGTTCATAAGCCATGTCCCGGTACGCCTTGCAGGCCATCAGGATGCTCTCCGTGCCCCCTGACGTGACCTGGACGAGGCGGGGGGGAGAGGCATCAAATGAAATCAGCGTTTTCTCCATCACGACTGAAAGCTTTTCTGGGTTTAACAGTGGATGGGACCTACTGTGCCGCAGGAGCTCGGTCCACCGTGGAAAAGCGCGCAGGACATCCTGACAACCTCGGCTTCCATCTTCCTCACTCCGGGAAAGATGTCGGGGTGAAGAGGGTTGCTCCACGCAAAATCCCCGTACACCTGAACAACAAGAGCACATACAGAAGCGCCACATGTTTACTGTGAGTTGAGATGGAAAAAATACCTAATGAGACGAAACAAAAGAGCGACTTTGTCCCAAAAGCTTTCAAGGTTGTTTTTGAATAAAATACAGTCTAGACCAGGGGTCGGCAACCCGGTGTCAAATACCCTGAAATGTAAGCGCAGCGTGACGGAGACACACGTCCGTGTCGAAGGCTCGCACTCAGTTCTGGAGTTGAGGGGGGATGAGAGGGGATGGCATCCCCCCTGAAATAAAAACGGTCAAAATCACCCCCCCTGTAAAACTGGCATCCCTTTAGCACTGCCCTAGTGGCTCCCTGGAGCTTTTTCAAAAATGTTTGACCTATTTTTTCCTTTTTTTTCCCCTTTTTTTCTTCTTTTTTCCCTTCTTTTTCCTCCTTTTCTCTTTTTTTCTCTTTTTTTTTCTTTTCTTTTTTTCCCTCTTTTTTTCTTCCCTTTTCCTTTCCTTTTTAATCTCGACATTTCAACTTTTTCATGAAATTTTGACTTTTTTCATGAAATTTTGACTTTTTCCTCGACATTTCGACTTTTTCCTCGACATTTTGACTTTTTTCATGAAATTTTGACTATTTCCTCGACATTTTGACTTTTTTCTCGAAATTGTACTTCAACATAATCTCGACATTTAGTCTTTTTTTCTCGAAATTTTGACTTTTTTCTCTACATTTCGACTTTTATCTCAAAGTGCATAATGAAAAAAAAATCTTCCCCCAGTTATAACTAATATAAAAACATGCAGCATGTGTTGCCTTCATTCTAAAGTTTATACAAGACTTTTCATTTTTTGCGGCTCCAGACACATTTGTTTTTTGTGTTTTTGGTCCAATATGGCTCTTTCAACATTTTGGGTTGCCGCCCCCTGGTCTAGACGCTTGTATAAGGATGCATACCTTCACCAGCAGCTTGGTCAGGGACTCGTCGCCCCAGTACACGGCACCAGAAACACATCCTTTCTCCCACTTCACCTCATCTGTAGCGACACATCAGCTTCCTCAGAGACATTTCTCCTCAAAGAGGGAACACGTCCCACCAATGTACACGTGGAATGAGAAACACGCCTTTGACAAGCAGCTGTACGGAGGCTGGAATTCGGATAATCACTTACTTAAGGTCTCGTACTCTCTGATTTTGTCCGTCACTTGGTTCTCAGAGAGACCTTTAGACGGCAGCACCTTGGTGTAGCTCATCCCCTCCTTCAGCGTGCACAGACTCACAGACATGTCGTCCAGAGCTTTGCTCAACTGCCGCTGGATCTGATGTAAGAGGGAGAGACTACCGTTAACTTATTTGCTTCAAACATTTGGCATCGACACAAACAACGCTGGAACTAAACGTCAGCATGTTATGCCCTGAAGTGAACCGAGATTAAGTAACAGTAAAGAAATGAGCACATTAATCCAGAGCGCCTGATGCAAAGTATGTCAAAGGTCTTACCCCCCCGCCCCCTCCCCGTCCTAACCCACTGCTTATGAAGTCATCCTAGAGTGACTCATGAGAGTCATTTGATGAGCAAAAGAGGAACAGATTCACCACTGGCACTCACCGTCGCACCAACGAAGGGTATTTTCCTGAGGAGTCGAAAGCATCTCTTCTTGATTCGGGACACGAGACCTATTAACCAAAAAGACAAGGCAGACAAAAATCTAACTGCTGACTCTGACCAATAATCACATGCCAAGTCTAGAAGTGATGGTGCATCTCTTTGACTCTGGCAGTAATTGTGCTGAAGACGTCAGGGCAAAAACTAACAGACTGAAAAACAGCTTTTTCCCTAAAGCCATAACCGCCCTGAACAAAATGTGAATGAACTTCATGTGCAATTACTGTTTTATACCGTGCAATACTTTTTCCCGGACTATCTGTGCAATATTCCACCACATGTGTAGTTATGTTATTATCTGTAGATAGGATCTCAGGTCTTGATTTCACTATTCAAAATGCACCTTAACCTTTTTTATATTTTTTATATTTCTTATTGTTTGCACTCTTTCACTTGAGAGGTGATGCTGCTTTTAATCTCACTGTACTAGGGATGGGCGGTATGGACTAAAAAATGTATCACGATAATTTCTGGCATTTATCCCCATAACAATAAAAATGACGATAAAAAAAATACCAATTCAACTCCACCTTTGTAAGTATAAATCTATCACCACATTCAGTCTTTGGAGCCCCCAAAACACTGCTCTAGAAGATACTAAATACTACTAAACTACACCAATTAAATTGAATTAATAAAAAACAATTAAATGAGTTACACCTGTACTGCAAAACTGGAATGACTCAGATCCGCCATGTTTGTTACACAAACACGTATCAACGGGAATTTATTCTTTCTTTCTTTCTTTCTTTCTTTCTTTCTTTCTTTCTTTCTTTCTTTCTTTCTTTCTTTCTTTCTTTCTTTCTTTCTTTCTTTCTTTCTTTCTTTCTTTCTTTCTTTCTTTCTTTCTTTCTTTCTTTCTTTCTTTCTTTCTTTCTTTCTTTCTTTCTGGCTCATTTCCTTCTTACCGTGGTGAATTTTTTTGACGGTTTATCGTGAACGGTAAAATATCGCCCATTCCTACACTGTACCCATGTATAATGACAATAAAGGTATTCTATTCTATTCATTTCTGAATAACTTTTATTCTCCAAACAGCTCAAGAAATATGGCCATGAGATACTTTACTGATAACAGATCTTACAGCCATCAGCCCGGCGGCCAGGACACTGTGTCATAAAGTTACAAACTGCCAAAGATGGAGAACAGGAATGTTTTCCTCCTAAAAGTGTTCATAGTTTGAGATAGCGAGTGAACATGCAGGCAAACACGAGCAATGCTGAAAGAATGTGACAGCAAAGCACAATCTGCTAAACTGAAGAAGAAAAGTGTATCAAACAACAGCTGCGAGGCCTCTGGGGTCGCGTTATCATCTCTGTGTACGTGCATCATGTGTGGAGGATTACTTTCTTGCTGGAAGAGGAAGCTTTTAATCCAGACGACTCCCACCGTGGTGATGACTGACACGCCGATGATCTGCCACGGCTCCAGGTGGGCGCAGTGGGAGTTGACGAGCCGCCGGCCCTCCTCCAGGTACAGCAGCAGCATCTCCTTATACACCTCCAAGGCACTCTGCAGACCGACACCCGCGTCAGAGGTCAGGGACAAGCATTCAGTAACAACACATCTCGTTTATTAGGCCTGTGTTGAAAAAATGGATTTCCCAATTCTAAATCGATTCTCATATTAATTCCTAAAAATCGATTCATGTGTCTAAAGATCGATTTTTTTTTCTTTTATTTTTTTTTTTTCATCATTACATTACAAATTTTGGTTATTTTTTTGTTTATCCCCAAAAAAGGAATGTTTTGTTGGACACGAGAATAACTGGTGCCATGTTTTTGCCTTTAAATATGTTTAAAGGTATGAAAACATTAAAGTGTTAGGTTATAATTGCATAAATTGTCTATATTTCATTACTTTATATACTGTCTTGGGGTTACATTTGCAAAAAAAATGCTAAAAACCAAATGCTCAAAAATTAAAAACCAAAATAGACCGAAAATGGAACAAATAAAAACGGAATGTGGGAAAAAATAAAACCGATTTCATCCGTCTGTTTCCTCCCTGGATCTGTTTGGTAATTCTGACCCCCTATGTTTCTGAAAGCAGTTCTATCAGCATTCAGGGAGGTGATTGGTCCTTACAGCATCATTAGCTGCAATACTTGCTGTTTAATCTCAATTAGGGCTGAACGACATGGACAAAATTTCATATCTCGATATTCATGCCAGATATCTCGATATCAATACGATACGATATGACTACGGATTCGGTGAAAACCAAGCAGAAATCAAAAGAGTGCAGTTTTATTGATTAGAACTCACTGCCAGTCATCAACATTAACATAAAGTCACTCAATAATAAATAATAATCAAAATATTTTACTGTAGCTCCGCTTTAACGATAAATAACCAATGCAGTAGCTGGTGGAAGGTGAAACATTGAAAGTGCATTCAAGTGCAACATCTTATATTCTTCGTATGACAACATAACAGTATGCAGAAAATGCACAACAGAACAGAGGTAGTTACAGCACAGTAGTTACAGATTCTTTGCCAGGAACACTAGTTTGTTAACCATGTCTGGCTTCTCAATATAATACTAGTAGTAATATTTTGCATAACTACAGTCATATAATTCATGCAACAGCTCAAAAAACAGTTTTAATAACACTAACCCAAATCAATATCGGAATCAAATCTAATCAAATCTTGATAATCGATTCTGAATCTTAAGAATCTGAATCAAATCGTTTCTTGACATTTGAATTGATCCCCAGCCCTAGTGTTTATACCACTGATGGATAATTGTTAGTTACAGTCACATTAAGCCTGCGTTACCAGTTCAAGCACTTACATCAGACGCCATCACACAATCGTTTTGGAGAAGAAAAGACAAGTCTGTCCTTCAGTCAATAGGCGAGAGTGAGGGAACGCTCTCAGCTAACGAGACGACTCACTGCCAAAGATCCTCCCACTGACCAAACTGGTAACAACACATCCAGCCAGCTGTGGGATGTGTTGCAACCAGTCACGGTTAGACAAGACAGGAAGTGTGTCAGTAAAATAGACCGAGCAAGTAATGATGACTACTCCTAAGCTTAATCACCAATACACCCAGAAATAGTTGTTTTCTGTCTGGAAGTAAAAGCTGAGACTGAGAAAAATCTCAGTTAGCTTTTAGAACACAGTATTCTCAATGAACGCAGTTGCATAAGTGCAGCAAAGTTATCTTTCCCGTTATCTCTCCCCTGGTGGGGTTTTTACAACGTGATATCTGGCAGTTTGATAGTGAGGACATGCCACCTCATCCACAATCAGATGGAGAAAGTTTAAGGTTCAAGTTAAGAAATAACAATGTGTGAAGCCTGACATAAACGTGGCATAACAGCACAGTTTTGTAAAGGAAATAGTGTCTAGTGTGTCAATAAGCTTCTCCACATCACTTCCTGGAAACATGTGATGAATTATTAAGTTATCAAGAGTTGTTTGTCCACTTGTTCTCCAGTAAATCTTTGGTGGACGGCTACCGGCGAGCCGCAGGAGTGGCTGCTCTGCCAACTGCTGTCATACCTGCCTGTTGGACTGCATGTTCTCATTCAGGTTTGACAAGATCCGCACCGATGGAAAGTAAGTCACCAGCACAATCGCTGCCTTGATTTCAGTCTTCACGACAACGTGACACGTGCAAAAGCCCTTACGCGATCACTGCCACGTGTTGCAGACCCAAGATTAGATATGCTGTTATCTGACATGACAGCGAAAAAGCAAGAATGACCTTAAGATACGAGCCCCGCTCTCTAAAGCAGCACATTTTCAAGCCCGTACTCGGCCCCCTCGGGCCCGCCCATGCTCCTCCAAAGCCTTCAGTCTCCTCTTTCCCTCAGGAAAACTTCAACCAAGTTCAAACAAAGGCTCTTGTACCAGTATTGTCTGGGTTCATTGTTGAGCGGTGGACGCCCATTCCTCTGCGACACCCCCTCCTCACAATACCACGTTTGACTGTTGTGAAATCAGAGCTTTTGTTGCCTCTCGGGAGGCCATGTTCTCAGGGAAACCTGAGGTAACCTCCTGTGAATAACATCAAGGGACAACAGACTCCTCTGCACAACATGTTCACAGAGGCAACATCAAAAAAAAAAAAAAAAAAGATGGAGAAAAATAAGAATAAGCTTTATTGGCCAAGTATGAACATGCCAGACAGGGATCCAAAAGATTCAAAAACAAATGAGAAAAACCAAGGCACTCAAGAAGTTAGAAAAATATAAAAGGCCTTTATTAAATCATGGCTTAGAAAAAGTTAAAATGCCTAGAAAAAGTTAAAAAAAAATGTGGCATTTTAACTTTTTCTAAGCCATGATTTAATAAAGGCCTTTTATATTTTTCTAACTTCTTGAGTGCCTCGGTTTTTCTAATTTGTTTTTGAATCTTTTGGATCCCCATGCCGAAGAGCACCTGAAGTATACTCTTTTTTACACCCAGCAGCACTCCATGCGTTTGTAGTTGCCTTAATGCCAGACAGGGAATTTGTTTTCATTTTTTTTTCGCTCACTGAACCCAGATTTAAATAGTTACAAATTAAATAGTTAAAGAGAGACTTTCAGGGGGGAAATAATGACATTTGTGGCTGAGGGGGCACTTGCAGCAGATCTTTGCCAGAGGAGCTGCTGACTCTTTTGTCCATCTACTGATTAGCTGATTGTGCAATTATAATAAAAAAATGTCCAAACAAATCCAAACAGCTGCCTCCTGGAACTGCCATGAAAAAAAACACATTGTCTAAACTTCCTCCAGATTTATGTTGAACAGGATCTCCAGTTTTACCCTGCATTTCTAACAATAAACAATAGGAGGGACTTTTAACAACTTCCACCAAAGAAAGCACATAATAATTAATAATTATAGGGATATAAATATAAAGTAGCCCCCTTTATGTTTGTTTTTCAGGGGGCAAAGTATCAATTAAAGCAATAAATCTGTAACTCAAAACTCTGATAACAGGGGTCACTGTCAAAAACATCATGTGGGGTTTTTGGTGCATCCATCAGAGTAAACAGCTGGGACTGAGCTGAGCAAGATCACATGATCAATACTGATAAACAAGTGATCACCCCCTCATGCTGTGTTATGAAAGTGAGAAAATTACATAAAAAGGAAGAAAAAAGTGAAGGGACACCCACCCAGTAGTCCATGTCGCCGAGGGAAACTGTCACTGGCTGTTCTTAAGTCCTCTTCTCAAGGAAACTCCGCTCCAGCAGCTTTAAAGTCCTCTGCTCACCTCTACATGCTACTGCCAAACACGGCCGCAAGCTAACCCCTCATGCAGGAAGTCACGCAGCCCTCGGCGCAGCTGCGCGGGTGTCTGCGCATGTGTAGATCTGACAACGCTCCGCTCGGCTCTGACTCATTGTGAAAGTGGTTCCGCATGCCGTGTAGATCTAACATGTGGAGACAGGATCGTTGCAGTGTTTTCACACTCACAACTGGGAACCTAAAACACGAAGGGTCTGATGATGCACTCAGTGACTCCTGGTAAATAACAACTTAAAAAAAAGTAACTTTACAAGTATTTGCCAAAAAGAATCAGAATATGTAAAAGGTGGACTATTGGAGTATATTACAATCAGGAAAGAGGCATATACCAACTTTAGCTAATTATTTATTTGTTTTTATCCTATTTCTTTTCAGTTTCTTCCACCAAGCTGTTGCTCTGATGAACTCTCATCACTCATAGAGTCTCATAGTAATCAACCACTGTGCAATAATAATAATAATAATAATTACCTGAATCATATGCTATAACAATGCACCTTTCAATAACCATGTCTACCTCATACTGCTGCACCTTTCACTTTAAAAAAAAAAGTATATACTGTATGTTAATAAGAGCTGTCATTTACCGTCAAATTCCCTGTCTTGTTTGACCTGACTTGGCCAATAAACCTGATTATGATTATTATGATTATTATGAAAAGTATTTGCTAAAAAGAATCACAATATATAAAAGGTGGACAACAACTATTGGCGTATATTACAATCAGGAAAGAAGCATAAACCAACTTTAGCAAATGCTTTATTGGCTTTCAGATTCAGTTTCTTCCCCCAAGCTGTTGCTCTGATGAACTCTCATCACTCATAGTCTCAGAGTAATCAACCACTGTGCAATAACAATGATAATAATAATAACCACGATCACATGCTGTAACATGCACCTTTCAAATGTCTACCTCATACTGCTGCACCTTTCACTTTTTTCAAATTATATATATGTTAATAAGAGCTGTAATTTGTCTATTTACTGTACAGTAAGCGAAAATAACTGGAGTCAAATTCCCTGTCTTGTTTGACCTGACTTGTCCAATAAACCTGATTATTCTAAAAAGAATCAGAATATATAAAAGGTGGACAACAACCCTTTCAATAACAATACAACAATAACAATGCACCTTTCAATAACCATGTATGCCTCATACTGCTGCACCTTTCACTTAAAAAAAAAAGTTGTATATATGTTGATAAGAGTCATTTGTCTATTTACTGTACAGTGAGCGAAAATAACCAGTCAAATTCCCAGTCTTGTTTGACCTGACTTGGCCAAATAAACATGATTCTGATTCTGATTTTATACAAAATAACAATAATAACTCTGTAAACCAGCTAAAAACAACAGAACTAACAGTAATCTAATATATCTGGGCTGTTCTACATTTCAGAAAAGGTGATGGTTCTGTGGTTTATTGTATTGTTATTACTGGGTCTTTCATTTTCAACCCAGGCTATTTATATCTTTCACTTTTTCTTTTTAAATTTTCAAGATCAACAAGACATAATATAGACACAATAATACGTTGTTATTAATATTTAAATACAAATACGGTACGTGAACAAATGTTTCCAAGGGTTTTGCCACTGCTATAAGTGGCCCAATCCCAATCTCCACCCTCGCAGACTCGTAGACTTACGTGCGCGCTCCCGCACCTTGCGTAAGGGCTTAGGGCTGTCCCATTCCTCAAGTGGTTAAGTGCGCGAGGGCTCCCGGCAGCCATTTTCAGCCCTTACTGCCCCCTTCCCGTAAGTCAGCATCCCAGCACACTCTGGGAAAGGGAATTACCCACAGTTCATTGCGTTGTGACATGAAAGGAGGTTACCAGGGAGAATGTAAACAAAACAGGGGGCGGAGGAAAAGGAACCATGTGCGACTGTGAGAAGAAAGTTCACCTGTAAGTATAAATACATAGCCCACTGGTGATTTAAATTCAGAAACTGTTGTCCCGTGATGATTTTTCAACGGCTCTATTATTTCCTTTACAAACAGGGAGCGACCAACAAACTTTTATTATTTAACTATTGTTCTGTGGTTTAAATATATATATATATATATATATATATATATATATATATATATATATATATATATATATATATATATATATATATATATATATATATATATATATATATATATATATATATATTTCTCTTTTCTTTTTTTTAGCATGTTCAAAATAAAGTTTTTCATTCACTCATTCATTCATTCAATCGGAGGGAAGAAAACCAAAAAAAAGGACAAATGAAGTTTTGGACTTTCTTCAAGACTAAAGACAAAAAGAGAGGCTGAGGGAGCTGGATGAAAAGGAGGAGGAGAGGGAAAGGAAGAGGGATGACCAGTTATCTAAGTTCATTGACATTTGTGGGAAGATGGAGGACAAAATGTAGTTTTCTTCATCATTTTTTCATTCATAATTTGAGGTTCAATTTCATTTGTTTTCATTTTATATTAGACCAGTGTTTTTCAATCCTGTTCCTCATGGGCCCCTGTCCTGCATGTTTTAGATGCTACCCTGCTTCAGCACACCGTGATAAAAGTACCTGTGTCATCAACAGAGCTGTGCAGACCTTGGTGACAAGCTAATGAGGACCTTTAATTAGAATCAGCTGTGTTGGTGCAGGGAAACATCTAAAACATGCAGGACAGGAAACACGAGGACCTGGATTGAGAAACACTGGATTAAACAAATCCTCAGTTGAATAAACAAGACTTGCTTTTCTTTGATCTGAGTACAGTGTTTGAATTAAGATTCCCTATGTTAACAGAAATGCATACATGTAAATACTAGCAAGATAGTTTTAGATCCAACACAAACAAGTCAGGCAGTAATTTGGTTATTAATTTATTTATGACCACAAAATTTAAACAATTTCAGCAAGTTGAACAAAAACGTTGCAGTAAATAGTAATAATATAACTGAAATATTTAGCTCAGGTTACCATCAGTTTATACGCTCTCTTACAAAAATGAAATGACATTATGCTGAAAAATGGAAAGTAATATTAGATGGTCATAACACAGCTGGAATATTTAACTCAGTTTACACGCGCTTACAAAAAAGAAATTACTGGGTGATTGATCCTGGCATACTGGATGTGCTGGTCTGGGTAGATTGAAAGAAAGACAATGTTAACAAGGAAATACATATTGTAATGTGCGCATGTTTAAATTGTGTTCTTTGTTGAATTTTATGCTCCTTTATATAGGCTACCACTTTGTTTTCAAACATCCGGATGATCATTCCCAAACTTATAATACCGGTAGGTAACATTTTGATCTGACTAGGAATTTTGTAAATTGAAATTTTAAATAAAGTTTATTGAAAAAAAACAAAAAAAAACAGACGTTTTTATCTGTGTTGTTTCCGGTTTCTGCTAAGTGTGTCCCATTCCTATTTATACCATTTGGAGCCCTCACACCCTCGCACACTTGATCACGTGACGCTGACATCACTGAAAGTCTGTGAGGGCTCAGGGCTTGAGGGTTTAGGGTGGAGTTTGGGATTGGGCCAGTCTCTCTGAAAATGACTTATGAAACGAGGTTGCGTGTGAAAACAGCGCCCCAGAGCTGCAGCGCAGCTTACTGCAACTGCACGTATTGCTGAAATATTTTCTTTTTTACATGGGTTTTCCCCCTTTAATCGCCTTATACCAGAACTACAGCTGCACTGAGTATTAATATATACAGTTACCTAAAATGTAAACTCATCTTATGTTGCACACAGTATCAAATTAAATCAAATCAAACTTTATTTATATAATAATGTTCATACATTAGTAATAATGCAAAGTGCTTTACATAAAATCAACATTTAACATAAAATCTCACACACTCATGGTTAAAAACACACATCTGGTCATTTTCACACACATCCTCACATTAATACCTTCACAGCACACATAGACGCACAGACACATGATGCGAAATAAAATAAAATAAATCCAAATTCAGCTATAAGCTAAACTAAATGTGGATTTTGGGGGTCCAGAAAGACCATGAACCTATGGTCCAATAGTTGTATCTGAAGAGAAGCAATATTACATTCAACATTGTGTGAATGTCATTTGCTTCCTATCTACAGTTACGATCAAAATTATTTAATGTAGGCCTACACATGGATACATTTGTTGTTACCCTTTCATTAAAGAAGGACAAATACACAATCATCACTGAAATCTGAAATCCCTTCAAACGGACAAAAAATAATGATAAATGCTAATTTACTGAAAATCAACGGTGGTTCAACAGAATCATATATATATATATATATATATATATATATATATATATATATATATATATATATATATATATATATATATATATATATATATATATATATATATATATATATATATATATATATTACATCATATACATATACATATACATATACATAATATATATTATGTGGTTCAACACAATGATTATGTTGAACCACTTGATCTAAACAGGACTGTAGCCAGCCTTCCTGGACTAATGAGGAGTGATAGTAGTAGTATTAGTACTAGGAAGAATATTAGTATCAAATCAAATCAAATCAAACTTTATTTGTATGGTGCTTTTCATGCATAAAAATGCAACACAAAGTGCTTTACATAAAAACAATATACAAACAAAACACTGGAGCTAAAAGAAAGCAGGATAAGATAGTTAAAATACACACTAAAAAAGTATAGAAGTATAACATAAAATCCTAAGAGTAGGTCTAAAAAGCAAGATATTAGAAACCGAGAGAATAAAACAATGGAATGTATAAAATAGACCATAAATAACGACTAAAACGTTTAAATAAAACAATGAGATACAACAGGATAAACTAAACTAAAGATTAATATAACACAGAGTGGTAAGATCAAATAGAAATAGGGTGAGCATAGAAAATTATAAGTTAAATAAGTCGTATTAGTGACCATAGTGGGTTTTTCTCTCTTTAATTGAAGGCTAACAACATGGTCAACTTACAACAGTTTTGACTCACTGCTTAGTGGGGACCTAAAGCTGCAGGATTATTTACATTAGTTCTCAGAATATGAACATGATCTTCTTTTTTAAGGATTACCTGCACCCAAACAAGGTTGTACCTGAAGCAGAAAACAGTCCCACAGCGTTATACCCCCACCATCATGTTTCACTGTGGGAACTGTGTTCTTTAGGTTGCAGAACTCTACTTTCCATCACCAAACAGCTTAAGACTTCCAAAACTCATTGTCATGTGTGAACAATAATGGAGTTCCTCTAGGTCAATCACCTCACTATGATAGAAAATTTCCTGTGAAACATCAACATAAGAAGAAGCCAGTTCAGCAACAATCATCTTTGATCCTTGTTGATCTCTCTCACTATATTTTTTTCCAAAGTTTTCAAAATCTTGTATTATGTCCATGATTGTTTTTAAAATATATTGTTTTTCATTTTACTTTAGAATCTCCTTGAGTCACCACCTAATCGTGGTGGGTTTGGATGTTCCAATGATCTTAGGAGCTCAGTTGTCTGGGGGCACCAGGCATGGTGGCCGGGCCTGCACGCATGGGGCCCAGCCGGGCACAGCCCGAAAAGGCAACGTGGGTCCCCCTTCCCACGAGGTCACTATCTGTGGGATGGGCCAGAGGCGTCGGGTGCAGTGTGAGCCGGGTAGTAGCTGAAGGTCGGGACCTGCTCCTCCGATCCTTAGCTGCAGTGGATAGGGATGACATCAAGCTGAAGAACAGAATCCTTTAGGGCCTCATTTCCTTACATCTTTACAGGCCTTAACAAGAAATCAATCAGGCAGCTGCAGCAGATCCAGAACGCCGTCAGAGTCCTTACAAACACCAGGAAACTGGACCACATTACACCGGTCATGAAATCACTACACTGGCTTCCAGTGAGTGAAAGGATAGAGTTTAAAATCTTACTGCTGGTCTACAAAGACCTGAATGGTCTTGGACCAAAATACCTGCTGGATCTGTTAGTTCCTATGAAGCTCCCAGACCCCTGAGGTTCATCTGGATCTGGTTTGTTGTGGTTCCAGAACCAGAACCAAGCAAGGTGAGGCAGCGTTCAGTTATTCTGCTCCTCACCGGTGGAACAAACTTCCTGTAAACCTGAGGTCTGCTCCAACTGTCAGCTCCTTTAAATCAGTCCTAAAAACATTACTGTTTACTGAAGCGTACTCCTAAATTAAATACTTACCTGCTGTACTCTACTGCCCTTATTTTTAACAACTTGTGCTTTTTATTATTTTACCTCTTTTCTTATCATTTTATTTAATTTATTTGGTATTTAAGCATACTCTTAAATTAAATACTTTCTGAAAACCGCGAAAGAGATGTGTACCTGCGGTACTCTACTGCCCTTAGTTTTCAGCAACTTGTGCTTTTTATTATTTTACCTCCTTTTCTCATAATTTTATTTCATTTTATTTGTTATTTACTGTCTAATTATGTCTTGCCGTTTTTAATGTTGATGTAAAGCACTTTGAATTTTCTTGTGTTGAATTGTGCTATATAAATAAACTTGCCTTGCCTTGCCTCATTTGGGACTCGAGGCAGCTGATATGTACCCGAGGAAGCACCAGGGGTGAATGAGATTCGACCTGATTTCCTTAAGGCTCTGGATGTTGTAGGGCTGTCTTGGTTGACATGCCTGTGCCACATCACATGGACATCCGGGACGGTGTCTCTGGATTGACAGACTGGGTTGATGGTCCCCATCTTTAAGAAGGGGGACAGAAGGGCGTCCCTCCGATTAAAAAGGGATCCCACTCCTCGGCCTCCCTGGTAAATTCTATTCAGGGATTCTGGAGAGGAGCGTCTGCCGGATTGTCGAATTTCCAAATGAATGGGAGCAGTGTGGTTTTCGTCCTGGCCGTATAACGATGGACCCACTACACCCTCAGCAGGGTCCTGGAGGTTTCATGGGAGTTTGCCTATCCAGTCTTCCACAATCCACTTGGAGGAGCCGTCAACCGTGTCCCTCTGGGACTCCTGTGGGGGTTTTCTGGGAGTATGGGGTGCTGTAACTCCTTACATGGGCTGTCCGGTCCCTCTACATCAGGTGTCAGAGCTTGGTCCGCATTGTTGGCTGTAAGTTAGACTAATTGGGTTCGACTCCACAAAGGCTGTCCTTTGTCACCAATTCTGTTCATTACTTTCATGGACAGAATTTCTGGGCGCAGCTGAGGAGCAGAGGGGTTCTGGTTTGGTGGCCTCAGAACCGGGCTTTCTGCTTTTTGCAGATGACATGGTTATGTTGGGTTCATCAGGCCAAGACCCTCAACTCTCGCTGGAGCAGTTTGCAGCCAAATGTGAAACGGCTGGGGTGAGAATCAGCACCTCCAAACCCGAAACCATGGTCTTCAGTCGGAAAAATGTGGAGTGAACTCTCCAAGTCGGGAATCAGATCCTGCCCCAAGTGGAGGAGTTCCAGTATCTCTGGGTCTTGTTAACAAGTGAGGGGAGAATGGAGCTGGAGGTCGATAGGCGGATTGGTTTGGCGTCCACAGTTATGCGACTCTCCAACGATCTGTTGTGGTGAAGAAGGAGCTGAAGCTTTTGATTTACCAGTTGGTCTGTTCCTACCCTCACCTATGGTCACAAGCTGTGGGCAGTGACCAAAAGAACAAAATCCCAAGTACAGGTGGTGGAAATAAGTTCAACTCAACTCAACTCAACTCAACTCAACTCAACTCAACTCAACTCAACTCAACTCAACTCAACTTCCTTTTATTGCCACACGGCTGGGCCGGTGGAATTAGTTTCACGGTGCAGGTGGTAGCTGCAACAATACACCACAGCAGTAAAAAAGACAGAACGTTTTCCAGAGGAAAAAGACAGAGTAATAACAATTGCACACAAAACTGGACAAGGCACACAACAGCACATATCAGACAAGACCACCGAAATAGGACAAGGAATTAAGCGTTAAGTAGTTGTAAGACCGAGGGAAAGAAAGAGTCGTTGTATCTCTTGTTCCTTTTACCCAGTGACTAATAAATAATCCTCCTCTGGGAGCGGAGGCGCTTAAACAGATAGTTAGCAGGGTGTGAGGGGTCCTCCATTATTTTAGTTGCTCGTGTGATGGTGGGGTGTTTGTAAAGGGAGTCCAGTGTGGGGAGTTCATGTTTAGTGATTTTTGAAGCCCTTTTAATGATCCTGTCCAGTCTGTGTAGTGTATGTTTGGTTGTATTGCCGTACCTTATGGTGATTGATAAACACAGAATATTTTGAATTATGACAGTGTAGAATTGGACCATTACATTCTTCCTGATTCTGTATTTTCTTAGTTGTCTGAGGTGAAATAGTCACTGGTTTGCTGTTTTGAGAAGATGAGTGGTGTGGTGGTCCCAGTTCAGTTTATTGTTGATGTGTGTGCCGAGGATTTTCAATGAGTCTGTGGCAGAGATGGGTTGGTTGTTGATGATGATGGTTGATGGGAGTGTCTTTACGGAAGTCAATGATCAGTTCCACAGTTTTGGCTTCATTGAGGATGAGGTCGTCGTCCCTGCACGTGTTCACTGTTCTCTCCACCTCTGACCTGTAGTTGTCCTCCCTGCCGTCTTTGATCAGCCCCACTATGGAAGTGTCATCTGCGTATTTCAGCAGCTTGACAGAAGGAGAGGCTGATCGGAGGTCATTGGTGTAGAGGGAGAAGAGCCACAGGGATAAGACACACCCCTGTGGCACCCTGATGTAGGTGTTCAAGGGTGAGGTGCAGTGCCAGGTTGACTGCATCATCTGTAGACCGGTTAGAACGATAGGCGAATTGTAGAGGGTCCATCAGGGATGTGATTGTTTTGAGATGAGACAGTGCAATACGCTCCAAAACCTTCATGGCTACTGCTGTCAAGGCCACAGGTCTGTAATCGTTTAGGCTGGATGTTTTGCCTTGCTTAGGTATGGGAATAATGGTGGCTTTTTTGTACAGTGCTGGGATCTTCAGTTGTTGAGTGAGGAGTTTTAGATGCCCGTGTAGACCGGTGCCAGTTGGTCAGAGCAGTGACACAGGCAGGCAGGCAAGATGTTGTCCGGACCTGCAGCCTTGCCTTTGTCCAGCCTCCGGAACATCTTCCTCACTTCCTCCGTGTCGATGGTAAATGGAGGGGGTAGTTTCCTCCACATGGTGTCTGGCCTCTCCCTAATAGGAATAGGGTGAGAAGCTCTGTCATCTGTGAGGGGCTCAGAGTAGAGCTGCTGTTCCTCTGCGTCGAAAGGAGCCAGATAAGGTTGCTCGGGCATCTGGAGAGGTCTTCCGGGCATGTCCCACTGGGAGGAGACCTCAGGAGCTGGTTGATGTGGCCGGGGAGCGTGAAGTCTGGGCTTCCCAGCTTAGGCTATTGCCCTTGCGACCTGAACCTCAGATGAAAAGGAAGAAGATAGATGGATGGATGTATTTACTTTGCAATGATACAAATGTTCTAGACAGAATAAAACCCTTGAAAACAACTCAACTATCATCTGTCTGAGTTTCAGGATGATTTCGTTACTTTTTCCTCATGATGATATAACTCATAAACAAGAATTTAGGAGGAGCTTTGCTCGGCTGATGTGACATGACAATTGCTCCGGTTTGAAGGTAAAAGTCCCAGGGAGCTAATAATTTTGCACACCACAATTTTATCTACATTTTAAACAAAGAAAACTTAAATAACAATATCACATTCACAAGTAAACCAAACAGGAGCCTTAAAATTGATTATTTTTTTGCTAATATTTGTGAATAATTCAATCATTGATCAATATAGGTGTTCCATAGGTCTTGCATAATTTTGCCCATATCTGCATTTCGTCCCAAGATTAAAATCTTCATTAGGGGGAGTTACAAATTCTTGGAATTGTAAGAGTTTAGACTTTTCTTTTTTAACATTTTCCCCGCTCAAGGATTGTGAGACAAACATATAAAGTTTAAGTCAATATTTGGTTGGATGAAGATATTTTTTTCTAGACTTGTCAATCAAATCAATAATAGGGTTCTCAATTTAAAAAGGTAAGTTCAAAGTATTTAAGATGTAACAAAACTATAAATGAAAAGTTTCAGAGGAATTAAACTCCCGAGACATAGTTTTAAAGTTTAAAAATAATGAAATTAAATAATCAGTCAGTTAATTCAGTTAAATGGAATGGGTGTGGTTTTAATGCTGGGGCTTCTTAGTATTTTATTGACATGTAGAAAAATGGCATTCACTTTTAAATTTTTTCAATTATTTTTTAAGCAAATAATGAACACTTAACAACTTAAGGAAGCTACTAAAAAGAAAGAGAAAATAATAATATTCTGCAGCAGTTAAAGGGATGAAGCACAAGGACTTGCAGCTCCAGCTTCATTTGTGTCTGAAGTCTCCAATCCTTACAAAACTACGAGCCGTCTCCAAACCCCACCAATTCAACTGTAATTGGTGTACACTGCCTTCAAAAGCGGGACTGAGAGCTACAATGCTTTGCCTGTGAAAGGAGAGCACGTTAAAAGTGAATTAGTTCTTGTGTAAAGTGTGTTCGGGGTCATGCTGGTCACGACGCGCGCACCTCTCCAAAGACGCACACGTCTCCAAAGGCGCACTCCATACTTTCTAAAAGGCAGTCACATTGTTGAGGGGTCCCACAAGAGGTGTACATATGGCATCCGGGATGCAATTAAATGTTTTTAAGATGGTTTTCCTTTCCCGAAGAAGTTTCCCTTTTCTTTTTCTTTTTCTCTCCCAACAGCTCTTTGCCAGACAGAACAAGGGGAGGGAAGCACATTGAATGGCCTCGCTGCGAGTTTGGGATGACAACAATCTGGTCAGCGAGTTGTTGGACTTTGATTGTCCCTCTCAAAACGTCCTTCAAACAAAAAGCTGAAGACGAAAATAAAGCCCCACCTGGTACCTCTGTTTGCTAAAGTAATAATAAATAGATTTGGTTTAATAAATAAGCAAAGGACACTGTAAAGTGAAGTAGCAGGGGAAGTTTTAATCAGGAGCGTCGGTCAGGTATCACCTGCTGTCTAGCTTGCTCAGTTTATTGTTAAATATTGTTAAATCACTTTTCGTACCAAGTGTGCTCGGATATCTCCCATTTCCACAGCAACTGGCTGCCTGTGTTTGCCTACACTTTGCATAACAAGCACGACTCTACAGTATGCAACTTCAAACCCACACCTGCCCTTGATATCCGAACATGGATTTGGCATCAATGATTATTTGTAAAGTGGTCATATTTAGTTTACTTTAGCGTTTTCCTGCCTTTTATAACAGCAACTCATCATCTCCTATCTCAAAAGTGTATTTGTCCAGTTTATTGAAACCATATGGTTATCAGATTAGTCCCAAAACACATATTTAGTCAGAAAGTTAAAGAGAGCTTTTTTGTGGTCCTTTGTTAGCAATTGTAAACCATGTTTGAGTTTTGGCACACTCCCCCTCTCCCCTAATCAAAGATACAACATGTCTGCATGCTGTTGACCTATTTAACTAATTTTTAACTTGTTAGAAGTCGAGATACATCGTAAAATACGGCATGCGTCATAGAGCTCTCGCGACATGGGCATGTTTTGGAGATGTCGTAGCGCACCGGTATATGCTCACATGGAAAAATAAATTGGGCTTGTATTGATTAGACACACAAAATTACCCTTTGTACTTTCAACTCACACTCTTGGTTTCGGCCTATCAGATGATCTTTTGTAAAATGGCCCCATGCGTAATTGTCTTTGTCCAAATAGCGGATCTTTGCGCCTTAACGCAATAAATTAACCCTTTTATTTTTGATGAAGCCTAGATTTCCCCAGGAAAATTATTATTTGAAAACATTTCATTGTCAATGTTTAAATAAGTAAAGGTTGCAGCAGTTCAGCGTTCTTGGTTTGTAATCTTACAAGTCATAGGTTATGGGCACGATCACAAATACGCAACTATTTTGCTTCGTAATAAACAACCTGTTTCTGAACCAGAAGCAGAGATCTGTATTTTTCTTCCATTTTTAGCCCTCAGTCGCCCTTGAAGCTGATCTTTAATAAGTTAGCCAAGTCACCAGGACAACTACCGTTGAGGGAATGTGCCAACATTTACTGCGTAAAAACCTGGCACTATAACTCCTTGAGGATACAGAGATCTGATAAAATATCCGAGATCAAACTCACACTTGGTGTGAACAGAAGAGCTCTTTTGGAGAATGCATGCTGTTCTATTTTAGATATTTGCAATGATCACATAGTGTTTTCTGTAAAAAAAAAAAAAAAGAAGATAGGTATAGTCTGCCTTGATGTGATATCCAGCGCTTATTCATTAAAAAAAACATCATAACTTGTAAAAAGCAAACAAAAAACACATGATAGCCCACTTTAAAAGCTTCCAACATTTAACATTTCAAAAGTGTGTCCAGTCCATTTTAAATAAGTACAATTCGATATGACTGCTTTAGTAGATGGCTTCTATTTTATAATATTGCTTGATATTGACAATCCAGCGCACCCTTTGCGCATCAGAAAACGCACAATGGTTTATAAACGAGATTCAGAGCATTTGATCGACCAGACTAATCGGAATAAACAGTTAACAGCATTAATATTCCCAAACAACGCAGTACCAACAGTACTCCTGGATGATCTCTTAATCAAAACATAGAAACACATATTGCCTGCACCCAAATTTTGGCAACTAATAGATTACTCAATACAAGTTTGATTTATGTTGGCTACTAAAAAAATGTCTTAATTAAACATCCAACTATAACGTTTCACCATATAAATGTTATATTTTTTTATTTAAACCCCAGCAAAATGACAAAAGCGCCTTAAAGAATGAGGCCAAGACGGAGAGCGTCTGGACACGCTGGGAGCTGATTGGCCACTTGTGAGGGGCTGTTGATTCAGGCGTCCACGGTGCAAAAAGATAAGATAAAAGCCATATAAAATGTGAGGGATGCGCATCTATCCCCCAGTGTCTTCTGCCTCCACCCAGCGAGGACGGCTGTCTGTCTCTTCACCTGTCACGCACACGAACGTAAGTGCAAACAAATCCATCCAACCTCGGTTTTGGTCTTTTATTTGATTTTTTTTCCCAGATATTTTTTCTGAGTCCTTTCCCTAGAATATTAACAGCTTGTGGTGTATTTAAAGAGTCAGTGACATTATTTTTGCTAACTTTTCATGTATAATTTAGATTTTTTTTAAATGTATGTATAAATCATATGATCAGTGGCAATCCTTGAGATTTGATTGCATTATTGTTGTTTTATTTAACCCGGAGAACCTCGTTGAGATTAAAAAAACTATTTTTCGAGACATTTCATTAAGAGTGATTCCGTTTATTTTGCGCAGGATGAAAATAAGGAGCGCTCCTGACGCACTGCGCATGCCCAGTGCCGCAAAGACGCGGAGGTTTCCTCCAACTCTCTGCAACTTTGTCAAAGAAGATGGCTCCACTTTCAGGGATTCAGGAGAAACTTCTCCCCGGAGTCCCCTGGAGGTTTTAGGGGTGGAATCCAGGGGTGAGCAGTGCGGATCTCGGGGCAGACGCAGGATGAAGGCCAACGACAGGGAGCGACACCGGATGCACAACCTGAACTCTGCGCTGGACGCGCTGCGGGGAATCCTGCCGGCGCTGCCGGAGGACGCCAAGCTCACCAAGATAGAGACGCTGCGCTTCGCAAGGAACTACATCTGGGCCCTGACGGAGAGCCTGCGCCTGGCCGACCAGCACGGCCTCACGGCGGACTTCCTGCGGGGGATGCCCGGGATGATGCCCGGGAGGATGCCCGGGGAGAGCGCATGCTCCCCGGACTGGGACTCAGCATCACCTGCGTCTTCATCCTCCTGCGGGACCAACGCTGACTCTTACATTTCTGTCCACGACATGAGCTGTGAAACCTTTCCAAGCCAGGAGCCTCATGCCATCCCAGTGACTTTTTATTTCAAGTCACTATGTGGTGAAAATGAACTCAGAAGCAGCTGGCATTATTAAGCTTGATTTCATCACAAAATAATTCATTTTTAAAAGTCAGTTTTAGAGGAAAATGTGTGGAGATGGCTTTAAGACGTTGTCCGTGGGTTCTACAGGACTGTCTCAGAAAATTAGAATATTGTGATAAAGTTCTTTATTTTCTGTAATGCAATTACAAAAACAGAAATGTCATACATTCTGGATTCATTTCAAATAAACTGAAATATTGCAAGCCTTTTATTATTTTAATATTGTTGATTATGGTTTACAGTTTAAGATTAAGATTCCCAGAATATTCAAATTTTTTGAGATAGGATATTTGAGTTTTCTTAAACTGTAAGCCATGATCAGCAATATTAAAATAATAAAAGGCTTGCAATATTTCAGTTGATTTGTAATGAATCCAGAATGTATGACATTTTTGTTTTTGTAATTGCATTACAGAAAATCACAATATTCAAATTTTCTGAGACAGTCCTGTAATAGCAGGTGTACCTAGTACTGAAGGCAAAACACCTGGAATTACCTGACCAACTACGGTGCAAGCTTCAGACCAAACAGGATGTATCAGTGTTTTTTTTGTCTTTATTATTATTATTATCACAAAGCACTTAAACTGGGCTCATAATACAATCTCTAAGGAAAAATTAAATATGAAACAAGTTTTTCAGGGAAAATTAATCCCTTTAATTAGCTCAAGGTAATTTCTTTGTGCTGAAAACATTCTATACTTACACTGTAATCCTACTCTTCACTTTGTCAGGAAAATACATTAGTGACAACGATCAAAACAGATAATGGATTCAAGCTAAAAATTTATTTGGCGGTTTGTGCTATTTTTGAAGGATTAAAAAAACAAATACAAAACTTTATTTAATAAAATCTGTTTAAAACAGCCTTTTCTGGTCTGACGAATACTATTTTTCTGAGGAGAACACAGTGAGCATACACAAAGAAAAACATGAAAATAATGGCCGTAATACATATCATGGGAGGTAAAAACAAAGAAAAACAAAAAAAAAAAAAAAATTAGAAATTTCATACTATTCAGGCCAAAGTTAATGTGCAAATCAATATTTTCATGAAGGGCTTCACACTCCTGCATACTAGTGGCAGTAATGAAGTGTAATGTGACAGGACCGTTTCAGTTTTCAGGGATGTAAGAACATGAGCTAAATGTTTGACTCTTGTACTACAGTGGTGTGCTGTCCGAGGCCAGTCTCAGTGATCGCTCTACTTGGGGAAGACGGTGACCACATCGTAGCCCTCGGGCGGAGTCACTCGCTCACGCGCGTGCTTCTCGCAATAAATCTGGTCCTCCACAAAGAAATGTCCCTTCTGTTTCAGGTTAACGTCACAGTCCGTGCAGGTGTAGCACTCGGGGTGGCGAAACTTGTCCCTCAGCTTCACAAGTATTCCCCTGAAGAGTGGATACAAAGCATTAGACACAAAAACACACAGCCTACTTCGTAGTTGGGCTAGAAATGATTTGGCACTTTTTCAAAATGGTGTGTAGATGATGCCCAGAGGTGGGTAGTAACGAGTTACATTTACTCAGTTACATTTACTTGAGTAAGTTTTGGGAAATTTTGTACTTTTAGGAGTAGTTTTGAATCACTGTACTTTGTACTTTTACTTGAGCAGATTTGTGAAGCAGAAACTGTTCCTCTTACTCCGCTACATTAGGCTACGTTGAGCTGTTACTTTTCTTTTATCACTTTTATCCACGTACGCTTCAATCTCATGACATCACTGAGTGATTCTTTGGGAAAAATGTTTGTTTTTGCATGTTTTGTCACATTTACACAGACTCAAACACACACACAGTTTCTATGAGTTCATGGGCTTGTTCTAGTTCTGCCTGCTTAAAAAAGAAAATACAAAGGCTTGAAATTTTGTCCTACTTGTGCTTAATTTATTTTTTTTATTCTGTTATTATTTTATTTATTAAATTATGTATTAAAGTACTTGCATTTACTTTAGGATTATTTTAATTTAAGCTATTTTTTTATTAATTTTAATTTATTTTATTATTTTATTGATTCAATTTGCCTGAAGATGATTATTTTGTACTTTTGTCTGTTTGAATCAGACGTTACTCAACAGTTACTCAGTACTTGAGTAGTTTTTCCACCAAGTACTTTTTTACTTTTACTCAAGTAATTATTTGGATGACTACTTTTTACTTGTACTTGAGTCCCATTTTTCTGAAGTAACAGTACTTTTACTTGAGTACAATTTTTGGCTACTCTACCCACCTCTGATGATGCCATTAACAGAAGAAACTGAGAAGAAAAGCCCAAAGAAATGCGCTCGTCTTGCTGTATGTACTGTATTCAGCCACAAGGGGGCGCCAAAGTCCCTCTTTTTAAAATCACATTTGGTTACAGTGGCTTTTCCTCAATCCATCATGGATAAGAACAAAAAGGGTAAAATAGGCAGCAACTGAAATCATAGTGAATGAATGAGGTCTTAAACCATATAAGGGGATAAATTACCCAGATCTACTGATCTGGGATACTTACACAATCCCAGATCCACATTTGTCACAGGTGGGCAGCTTCTCCGTGTTCCCTACTGAGCCCATCTTTGTTGTGGGTGCTTTCACACTCCTGAAGCCCGACGGTTTCTCCGAGTCCCCTACAAACACCAAACACACACGTTTTCCATTTCAATGTGAATAAAAAAAATCAAAAGTTAACTGTGCAACCCAAACTGATACACATCTGATTAACCTGTGAAAGTTAATTGGAATCCATACCCGTCTCAAGGATTTCCTGCAGGACCTTGAATGAAGCCGACTGTCGAGGTGGTTCAGTGGATTCTTGGTTCTCTTGCAGCATCTTGTAAACCTCTGAATCTGCCGTGACTGACGGACGTTTTCCTGCTGCCGACGGATCTGATGGAGCTCTACAAGACAAGACATCATGTTACATGCTGTGCATCAACATGAGTTATAAGAATGTTTGGACATTTTACACCCCAAGAGGTAAAAGGACAAACATCTGGACTCGTCAGTCTCCCTGATGTCGACCAAAAGAGCAAAGCAGGAGAAGTTCCAGAGGTCCCAGAGGCCTCATGGGACATTCACTGTAGGGCTGCAGCTATCCAATGTTTTAGTAATCGAATATTCTACTGAAAATTCCATTGATTAATCAGATAAAACATATTTTTGTTTAGTTAAAGAGCAATTATAAACATACATAAGATGTTAATTGACATTACTAAGACTAAATTATATAATACAGTAGGTTCATGGCTGTGCATTTAAAAACCCTGAACTTAAACCAGTTGACCAAATTCACTGCCTTCACTCAAAACACTAAGGATCTTACCAAGAAATGTTCTTATTTCTAACCTAAAAATGCCATTACACCTGATAACACACATCACTTAAAAGATTAGGTGTTTTTCCCACGTGTTTCAATTGAACTTTCATTTGTGTCAAGCAAATTTTAAGTTCTAGTTAAGTTTTAAGTTCAAGTCTTTAAGATTTAGAGTTTTGGCAGTGTTCAAAATAAAATGATGAGACCTGCTGTATTGGAGCACATTTTCTTTTAGTTAAAACTGTAGCTGGAACAGATGTTTAGAGGAACCTATGTATGTACCGGGTTACAGGGGGAACATATAGGAGAACGGACCAGAAGAATATAGCGTGGATTGAAAATAAAAGTTAAGCACTGAGCTACATGTGTCTCCGTCTGGGCCATTGCAGACTGCCTGAGCACACACACACACATATATATATATATATATATATATATATATATATCTATGCCTGAGCATGATGTTACAAAAACCAAACATATCCGCCGCCTCTTTCTTCTTCCTTTACGTGCACGGCGTCAGCATGTTGTGCTGCATTAAACGTAGTCCGGGCGAAACACCGGCTTTGAGCTGCAAAATTAAACGATTCCTCGATCATTTTTTGTAATCGAATTATTCGAGGAATCGTTTCAGCCCTGATTCACTGTTCTACTTTCTTGGTTACAATATCCACGCAGCGTTTTAAAAACATTTGCAAGCGTGAAAATACTTCAGCTACCACTTCAGTATTGCAGTCAATTTCTTAGATGCACCTCTGGAAATATACTGTCTCAGAAAATTAGAATATTGTGATAAAGTCCTTTATTTTCTGTAATGCAAAAATGTCATACATTCTGGATTCATTAAAAATCAACTGAAATATTGCAAGCCTTTTATTATTTTAATATTGCTGATCATGGCTTACAGCTTAAGAAAACTCAAATATCCTATCTCAAAAAATTAGAATATTCTGGGAATCTTAATCTTAAACTGTAAGCCATAATCAGCAATATTAAAATAATAAAAGGCTTGCAATATTTCAGTTGATTTGTAATGAATCCAGAATGTATGACATTTTTGTTTTGTTAATTGCATTACAGAAAATAAAGAACTTTATCACAATATTCTAATTTTCTGAGACAGTCCTTTAGTTTTAAAACTCCACTTTTTGAAATGAGTGCGGGTTATAAGAACGGCTAAGTTTAAGGACGTATGCAGGAGCTCACACCCTGCTGATAAACACATTTAAGAAAATGCTGAGGCTGTCTCGGAAATAAATCCAGTCAACTCTTTGAATATCAGCGTTTGTGTTTACATGCATAAAGTCGCCCTGATGGAGATCAAACTCAGAATAAGACATGTAAGCAGTAATTAAATTAAGCACGTCTAGAGGAGAAAGTAGAGGAGCCGGCGTGGTGTCGAGGACAGAAGTCGGTCTGATTTGCTGCTTTGTCATGTTCCGTTCTGCACCGCAGCCTCTGCTGGCTCAACGTTCTGGGAATAAATGTGTAAAGCCTGCATGCCTAAATCCACTTCATCGCTACACACACACACACTTTTCTTGAAACGTTCATTAAAGTCTGAACCTTAAGAATAAGATTTAAAAATGAGAGACGCACCCATCAATGAGCTCATGATGGGAACTGTATGATTTTTGCTCGACTGAAATCAGCCAATATTGCTTCCTGAAACGGCCTCATATTTATGTTGCTCAGTACTAGGAATGGGTGATATTTTACCGTTCACGATAAACCGTCAAAAAAATTCCCCACGGTAAGAATTTGTCATCTCGCGGTAAAAACGATAAATTTCCGTTGATGACGTTTTTGTGTAAAGCTGATTTATGTTTCTGTGTTAAATCCACGCAGAGCCTACGCTGTAGGCAATAGTATCTAACTTGTGGCATGTTCCAACCACAGGTTAATTTGCACATTTTATTTATATTAGAAGAGGTCATCACTGATTGGATTTTATTTTCAGTGAACTTTTATTTATTTGTCCTGTTTCTTTATTTATCAGGTTGTATTTTTTTCTACTTTGTGATTTTTTAAGCTAGGGAAACTTGAAGGACAATGGTACTTTTGCTGTTTGCTTTTAATGTTATCCCACTGTTTAAGCCATAAAGTTTGAATAAATGTTGAATCTGTTCTTACATTTCAAACTTGTTTCATTTGAGTCATTACAGTTTTGCAGTACAGGTGTACTAATTTAATTGGTTTTTATTAATTCAATTTAATTGGTGTAGTTTAGTAGCATTTAGTATTCTTTTAGAGCAGTGATTTGGGGGCTCCAAAGACTGAATGTGGTGATAGATTTATAGTTAAAAGGTGGAGTTGAATTGGTATTTTTTATATCGTCATTTTTATCGTTATCGGGATAAATGCCAGAAATTATCGTGATACATTTTTTAGTCCATACCGCCCATCCCTACTCAGTACATGCATCATATGTGCAGTTTTAGTCTTATTTCATTGTGGGTTTCATGAGTTTTTCATAGCGTGTAAGGAGAAAAAAAACACTTATCTAAGAATGCAGCATTTCATAATTCAAGGGTTTGGGTTTCAGCTGGAATGAGGCCTCGCGTCAGCGGGACATACTTGTTGTTGGGGTCATTGGCTGCAGCCACAGTCTTGACTTCGTCCACGGCAGAGTTGAAGTCCTTGATGTTGTCTGAAGAGTACAGGCCAGACGGGCTGTTGTACTGGTTGGTCACCACCTTGGAGCCGAACCCGGCGAACGGCAGGGCGCTCCGGTTGTGGGTGGAGCCGATGTGCTTTACCTCCTGCAGAACCAACAGCACATTTCTGTTAAAGCTTTGTGTGTGTGTGTGTGTGTTTATAGCTGGGAGGGAATATGTCAAAAATCATAAAGATTGTGCACTTAGTGACAAGTTTTTGATATTTGGCATGGTGGCAGTTATGGACATACGGTTTTCAAAAACCACCGCAAACAAATGGTGACGCCCCCTAGCCGGTTTGCAGGAAATTCCAAATGGCTCCCGCCGAAAAGACCAAAGGTCATATTTCAGTTTCTCTTAGTCCTAGATTGTTGTATATTGTCACTTTTTCTAGTTTTTTGGTACTAGGAATTCAATTCTGAGCTAAGTTTCCTATTTCAAGGTCATGTTGAAGGTCAAATTTAATTTTCAAGGTCATTTTTTGCCCGAAAAAACTCCATATCTCTAGAATTAAGTCACATAAAAATATTGTATAGGGCTCTAGACTCCTATTTTCACCCCCAAGGAATGCAATTTTATGTTTATAGGACAGGTGGACAGGTCACTATCACTGTAGGGTCAATAATCTAATTGGGTGAGAACAGTGGCTTAATTCATTCATGCATTCATTAATTCATTCAGGCTTAAGATGAACAGAACCTCAGAACTAAGTCACAGTGAAAGAACAGGATTTTATTAAAATAACACAAAAAACATCAGCTGTGCATATGTAAACACACTTAACACATGCAATGCTGCCTCTAGCGCCTCGCTTATTGATTCATTTTGAATATTCTGCAAACCGCCCCACTAGGGGGCCAATTTCCCAATTTGTTTGCGGTGGTTTTTGAAAACCTTATGTCCATACCTAACACCATGCCAATTCAAAAACTTGTCACCAAGTGCACGATTTTCATGAATTCCCTCCCAGCTAATGTGTGTGTGTGTGTAAGCACAGTTCTGCAGTGTCAGCGCAACAGCAGTTTGATGTTCAACAAACTAAAACTCATCCAACTCTGGAACATGCAACATGGAGCAGAGCAGGTTTGGTGCTTTCAGTTGAACATCTATCCAAACACCAGCCCAGGTTTTAAACATGAAAATTGATGACACATAGTTCAACAGAAAACACCAATCATATTCTTCTTCTTCTGCCTGTAGTTTAAATAAATATTTTTTCTTAAAAAGGGCCCCTTTCAGACATGCACTACTTTCCGTGAATCTAAAACCTGAACAAGTCGGTGACTTTAAACGTCGCATGGCTTCAATAAATGAAACAACAAAACCTCGGCTACACTTCCATTTGGTTTCAATTAGGATCATTAAATCGGTCTTGGTTGCTTTATATAGAAAAAAACCAAACCCCAACATAATCAAAATCAAGAAAAACCCTCAACTCCGTGCCGACTTTGACTTTTAGTGGCAGTGCAGCTTCTAATCTGGTTAAAAAATAAAAACTGAGACTGTGAAGAGTGTTCTACATAAAGATCTCACTTTTTGATTACTATATTGTTACAGGTGTACAATTAAAATCACCAGGAGTAAAATATCGTAGTCATTGATTGTCTATCAATAAGTTTCACCGTTAACAACTACAGTTGATGTCAGACGTAGCCACAACGTAGAGTAGCAGTATAGAAGTAGTGAGCTCACGTCAGTGTTGCCAACTTGGGGCCAGTCCCAATCCCCCCCCCTAACCCTACTTTTCAGTCTTACCCCTAAATCTTGCACGTTCCCGTGAGGGTAGTGGTGTCCCAATTCCTCTTTGCATCTAGGGCTAGTGGACATAACGAGGGCTAGTGTGTATGAATCTAACGTTTCACAGCGAGGGATTTCAGATGCCGACTTCGCGACGAGGGCCAGAAAAATTTCCCAGAATGAAAAAGAAAAAAAAACAAAAAAAAACATGCCGAACATTTCTAATTTTTAGTGAATAAAATCAATATTTTGAGTTAGTTTCTGCATAAAAATGCGTTTTGATTACATTTCTAGCGAGAAATATATATTTTACTTTCATAATATTCACTCAGTGAATGTATATAATCACTCGTTTGCCCGTTTTTGCGAAGTCTTTTCAGATTTCGCCAGAATAAAGGCTGATTTATGGTTCCGCGTTACACCAACGCAGAGCCTACGGCGTAGGTTACGCGGCGACGCGCGCCGTACGCCGTACCCTACGCCGTAGGCTCTGTGTCGATTTAATGCGGAACCATAAATCAGCTCCGGAGCCGGCAGGCAGAAATCCCAAAATTTTCGGAGCAAATTTCTTAACAGGCGTAGCTACAACTCTTAACAACCTAAATGATTTATTTCAGCCAGCGGTAATTCTCCACAGAGCTGCAGGTTTCTCCCCGGGACGACGGCGCAGGTTGACCTGGCGATCACGTCTGTACGTGAGCTGCTGCTGCTGCTGTTACCATGGTAACAGCTGCTGCTGCTCCGAGCCGGCGGCTCTTATCATCGCCGAAAACATCAGATCAAATTTCTTAACAGGCTTTATTTGGATAAACTGAGCCCAGGTTGGGGATCTTAACGGTTACTTTTACGCCTGAAAAAATATTAAAACTTAATAAAGTGGCATATTAACAGCGCTACAGCGGAAATTAAAACAGCTTTTGGCTCTCAGCTTCCTGATTTTAGGGGCGGTGCTGAAAGTAGGAGTAGGGGGAGTATTGGGAAGATTTCAAGTGCCCTAAAATCTGTCCCTTCTTTTTTTAGGGGTAGTGGTAGAAAGTAGGGCTAGTGAAAGAAAGTAGGGGGAGTATTGGGATTGGGCCTTTTTATAGACGTCTTTAAAGACTAACTTGAAGGCTCCTATCGTCCTCACTCTTCTCAGCGAGCAGCCCGTGCTGCCCCCGTACCGAAGCCCTCTCAAGTAGCCCAGAGAGCTACACAGCAGCTGTTCACAGCTGTAGCCACAGCTGGAGACGTTCAATCCCCCACGTCCAGACTGCACATGAATCATCCAGGAATCCGCCGCCGACTAATTGTGCACGGGCTGCACGCCACCGGATAATACATAAATATTTATAAATAGTTCTAATTCATGTAATGATCAGAGTAAACATGCACTGGTCTACGGTCAGGACGAGGCAGGAGGGCTGGAGTTGATATTCAACTAAAAAGACACTTTCTTTGCAGTTCTAAACATATTAAGTGTGTTTTTTACTCGCTGTTTAAAAACCTCTCCCATGACTTTATTCCTCTCCCCTGCAGCATCCACTACAATTATGTACAAATTGTGAAGTGGATAGCTACTTCCCTTATTGAGGAGTTGGCAACACCGGCTGACGCAAACACAAAGCGAGCTTAAAGCGGGCTCGTCGCTCTTTCAGAAATGTCTGTAATTTGAAAAAAGTAGGACAGCGAGGGCAGCGCTGTAGCCGCTTCTACTGCCGGCAATTTGGGAAAAGGTTGGATAGAAAGGACAGAGCTGCTCCTTCTGTTCCCCAAACTTTTTAGTGCATTGCCAAAGTGTTGAATCATGATTTGGTAATCTTAAATCCAAATGACTCGCACTCTGGAGCAAAAGAAAATGTGATCAGGCCGCCCCTAGTTACGGCGACACGGCACAATGTTGTGAGACAACAACATGACAAACAATGAGGATACTATACCTCCCTGTTTCACTTTCACAGACATGACTGAAAAAGGCACGACGGAGGAAAACTGACCAATGTCTGAATAACTGGCTCATAAAGCCATAAACGTTACATATCTCATGTCTGAAAGGGGCTGAGAGCACGCATAACTTAGCATGATGATGTGGATTCTTGCTTAATTATAGCAGGTAACAAAGTTTAAATACAAGCGTGTAATGGCACTGGCATGCCTTTAAAGTGGGGAACATAAATACCACAAAATCTAGCTCATGCTTCACAGAGAGAACACGGAAATACCGCCAAATATAGCTCATGCTTCAAGAAGCCGACGTTGCAAGAGTCTCACGAAAAGTCTTCGCAGACGAGTAAAACGTCCCAAGAGAAACTGGAGACACGTTCACAGCATACAAAGCCAAAGTGAACAAAGAAAATTCACAGATTTCAGGCGAAAGCTTGAAATGTGAGCCCTTACGTTTGAACAAAAACACATTTGTGAGGTGTGACACACACGAACACACACATGTACAGCGCCTTGGGCACAGTCTCCTACATGGATTCACACATTAGCCTTAACTTTCCACTCAGCGGGCAGGAACTGAGGTTGCGTCAGAGCTTGGCTGATAAACTACTGTCTCCTAGGAAACCTCCTGTTGGGAAGCAAACAATGACTTCATTGCTGGCAGAAACAAAAAAATAAGTCACAATCCTTTCACAAACAGAGTGAGAAACATTTCTGTGGGGCTTCCAGAACCGGTACGGCCACCTGTAAGTAAGTGGGATTTTCTGTAATCCCTCTGAACGAGGGACGGCCTCGTCTCGCGCCTACATCCTGCTTTTGATGTTTACACATACCCGTGGCTCTGATGCAAGATTCATCTTGTACGGATGAGCCTTCCCTTCCTCGGAGGAAAGCGGTGACCACAATTTAGCCTCTGACCTGACGAGCAGAGGAGGCAGACAGAAATTAGGCATGGAAAAAATACATCTATTTATAGCAGGTTGATATGGTGTATGACATGCCTCATTTTCTTTGCTTTCGTTTATAAATGTGTCTCTTTAAAACTTGCACAGGACCATGTTAAGTCTACATTCTTGAATTTACTAAAAAGGCCCCAGCAGGTACAATCTTGTCTGTGCCTTCACTGGAGTTGTTTCTCCCACCGTTTGTTTCAGCCTGTCTGCTGAATCATATCCTACATCCAAGTAAAAGTACTGTTACTTCAGAATAATATGACTCAAGTAGAAGTAAAAAGTAGTCATCCAAATAATTACTTGAGTAAAAGTAAAAAAGTACTTGGTGAAAAAACTACTCAAGTACTGAGTAACGTCTGATTTATTTTTTTAACACAACCATTCAAACAGACAAAAGAGTACAAAATAATCATCTTCAGCCAAATTAAATCAATAAAATAATTAAAATTAATAAAAAAATAGCTTAACTTAATATAAGCTTAAAGTAAATTCAAGTACTTTAATAAATGATAAAATAACAGAATAAAAAAATAAATTAAGCACAGGTAGCACAAAATTTCCAGCCTTTGTACTTTTCTTTTTAACCAGGCAGAACTAAAACAAGCCCATGAACTCATAGAAACTCTGTGTGTGTTTGAGTCTGTGTAAATGTGACAAAACATGCAAAAACAAACATTTTTCCCAAAGAATCACCCAGTGATGTCATGAGATTGACGTGTACGCGGATAAAAGGGATAAAAGAAAAGAAACAGCTCAACGTAGCCTAATGTAGCGGAGTAAGAGAAACAGTTTCTTCTTCATAAATCTACTCAAGTAAAAGTACAGAGTACAGTGATTCAAAACTACTCCTAAAAGTACAACATTTCCCAAAACTTACTCAAGTAAATGTAACGGAGTAAATGTAACTCGTTACATCCTCGTTGCTTAGACTCACCGGCTACTAGAAAGCTATGACGTTAACGTGGGTTCAACTCTTCCCACCGGTGAAATCACCACAACATCCCTTAGTGAACACCTGGATTATGGCTGAGCCGTCAAGTATTACTCAGTTTCTCTTCCCGAGGCCTGCAGGCGTGCAGCTGCTGTGAGTGACGTGCGGCCGCGGCCTACCTGTCTATGGAGAGCACCATTTCCTCCACGCAGCCCTTGATCTTGTTCTGCGCCTCCAGGTGAGTCATGTTTTCTGTCGGTTCTCCATCGATAGCCAAGATTATGTCGCCCATGCACAGGTTGACTTGAGCCGCTTTACTCCCATGGTTGACCTGCGACATCGAGTAGAAACTTAAGAATTAAGGAAAACAACAAAAAGAGACTTGAGAGATGTGCTAAAAAGGTGAGACGAGTGAGTTAGTGAGGTTCCTTGAACTTAAAAGCCAGGACTTACTAATAAAATGCTCTTAATCTTTTTAGATCCCCTTTATGATTTACACTGCCAACGTCTTCCAGATTCAGACAGGTTCTGCTATGAATCCTCTTTTGAAATGGTTTACTGGAGCTTGCTTACTTTGAAGAACAGTTCAAATTTTACCTCATAAAATAAATGGTAAGGCAAGATAAGCTCGTACATGCAACTTTGGATTGCGGTTGTTCATTTTGATCTGTTCCCAAGTTTGTTTGGATGTCGCATTGCTACAGCTGTTATAAATCTATAACTATTTGACATAGTTCAATATGTTAAAAGGATATTTGGAATGTATTTTTGTTAAAATCTTTAAAAATGTCTAAAATCGTAGAAAAAGGAGTTTTAATAAAACACAAAATGTATTTTCCGCACTATAAGGCGCACCTTAAAGCCTTCAATTTTTTCAAAAGCTGACCATACGCCTTATAATCCGATGCGCCTTATATATGGATCAATATTGAATATATTGTGATTGCACTAACGTTTAATTTACCGTAACAGCATCAGAATGTTTTTTACGTGTTTACTGAATGGAGGAAAAGTTCCCCTCCACTATGTGATATAAATGTTGCACTACATGTTATACCTTGCTGTTGTTAAAAGATAAACTGTGTCAAGTAAATACTAATGCTTTATAATAAAACAGTTGTTTATTAATTTTGGGAGTGAATGGAGTTGTCAGAAAGCTGATTTGTAATCTATTAATAAAGTTTGACTGACTTATCTGACTGTTTTGTTGACATTCCCTTTAGCGCAGCACCGTCTAATGGATGCATAACGTAACCCCAGCCTCTACTGTAGCGCCTTATAGTGTGGAAAATACGGTATTGCTATTCATAACACCATGTAGTCAGAGATGGAGGTAACTCGTCTTGAGTTCATGGTTAAAGCCTCCCTATGTAGCAATTCCACTTCTGACCACACGGGGGCAAATCGATCCACTAAATTATGCTGCTTGTAAGTGCGGATGGTTCCGCTATTTTAGTAAAACCACTGATGGTGGAGTCACAGTGTCTTACTGCAGGGACTGACTGTTCTTAGCTCCGTGTGACGTTATTCGCCCCAATATGCTAAAGTAAACTGCATGCAAACAGTCCAATATGATTGTATTTACTAGGGATGGGCGGTATGGACTAAAAAATGTATCACGGTAATTTCTGGCATTTATCCCGATAACGATAAAAATTACGATAAGAAAAAAACCCAATTCAACTCCACCTTTGTAACTATAAATCTATCACCACATTCAGTCTTTGGAGCCCCCAAAACACTGCTCTAAAAGATACTAAATGCTACTAAACTACACCAATTAAATTAATAAAAACCAATTAAATGAGTTACACCTGTACTGCAAAACTGTAATGACTCAGATCCGCCATGTTTGTTACACAAACACGTATCAACGGGAATTTATCCATCCATCCTTCCTTCCTTCCTTCCTTCCTTCCTTCCTTCCTTCCTTCCTTCCTTCCTTCCTTCCTTCCTTCCTTCCTTCCTTCCTTCCTTCCTTCCTTCCTTCCTTCCTTCCTTCCTTCCTTCCTTCCTTCCTTCCTTCCCGTTGTGCGTGGACACAAAAACGTCATCAACGGGAATTTATTGTTTTTACCGCGAGATGACAAATTCTTACTGTGGGGAATTTTTTTGACGGTTTATCGTGAACGGTAAAATATCGCCCATTCCTAGCATTTACACCAATTACGTAGAAAAACCATCAATTTTTTTTAACAAAACAGAGCTAGAAGCAGAAAGCTAAGCCTAACAAATTCAGATGATGATCATCATTGTTGTCCCAAATATCTCAGACTGGGGGGGGTTCAGTATTTCTTTAGCCGCTTTTCTGGGAGAAAGCCTGGGTATTTTGAACTAGCTTCATAGTTCACTCCTCTCGTCTTGCAGTGACCTTGGATCTCAAGGTGTTACAGTATTTGACATCTTCAGAGACAAAAACAACTTATAATTTCCCTGAAAATTGTTTTCTAAAATAATCCCTAGCAAGTAAAAAGCTACTTTGCAAAAAAAAAAAAAAAAAAGTAGCTTACTCATCAGGAATGTGTTAAAGAGTTATTTTGTTTGACTACAGTATTGCAATCATTTTTTGTTGTTGCAAATAATAAAGCTTTAGTTAATGGGTGCTGCAGTTTTAATTTTGTCCTTCGAGACGTTTTACTCACATTTCTTTGTTTACAGTAAACAGAAGCAAAACCACTTTCAGTCAGCAGCCCAGAAGGCAGACGGTCTATCGAGATAAAGAAAAAGCAGGAAAAAGGAGAAGGAAAAAAGTCCAGGAATTCCTAATCGCTGTTCCCTGGGTGGAGCAGACCAACTGTAGTCACATTTACAACAGGGACAGCAAAGTTCACAGTAGAATGTCACATATGCTGCCACATTACAGTTACAAGAGAGTCATCCTGTATGATGCCTTATAAAAACTCAACGTTTATGACAGTTATACTGCTGAAAAGCAAATGAAAACTATAACCTCAAAAGCCACCAATAGTTTCATGGATGCTTGATGATGAGGAAGAGCTTATATTTTCAGCAATCAATGTTAATGTGTGAAGGGGATTCACGTTAACACTGGACAACTAAACATCTGTTTATTGTTGAACAGGATAGACAATTTAATGAGAGGTTAATAAAAGAAAAAAGAAAAGCCCATTCAAATTAGGAAATAGAAACTGTAAAGGTGATGCATTCACGTGCAGTTGGAAAAGGGGACATCTGATTCAAAAGTGAGAGTAAAAACTTTTTTTTGGAGAGGGAGAATAAAACTCCTTATATATTTGGTCTTTTGTATTTTTAAATAACCGAAAGCTACACTAACCTCTCTAGTCACTCATACTTCAAGAAAAGTAGCAGTTCTTCAAGGGGTTTATTATAAATTCATCATGAAACAAACAGCGGCATTATGTTCAGAGTTAAGGCTGATTTATGGTTCCGCGTTACACCAACGTAGAGCCTACGTCGTACCCTACGGCGTAAGCTCTGCGTCGATTTAACGCAGAACCATAAATCATCCTTTAGGCTGAAATATCAACGTGGTTACAACTTAAAACACTAAAATAACAAAAAATATGTCAAACTAACTCACCCGGGAAACAGCCAGCGGCTGTTCAAAGTCCTTTCCCCCGACCAGCCGGAAGCCCCAGGGTCCGGGCCCCTGCATCACCACCTGGAGAGGCATTTCTGCAACAACTTCCAACAACTAATGGCTATCTGTGATCCTGTCAGTCCTCCAGAACAAGCCGCACTGCCACCACCACATGCACAGACAAAGGTTGGAGCTTTAATCGCAGCTACGCAGCATTGCAACAGGGGGTGGACCCTCAGGTTCACAGTTGGACGAATCGATTTTGAAGTTTCCACGCTGATAACCGAGGGATCACAGATCGTTTATAGAGAGGATGATTCACTACAGGAGCTGCTTAGATCCCGGTAGCTGTACTGTACATCTGATTTGATTTTTTTTTTTAATTTTTGTACATGTAAAAAAACAACAATTCAAGAAAAGATGAGAAAACAAAACAAAAAAAAACAAAGAATTTAATCCTTTAACACTTGATATCTTAATTTACATGTGCAAAAAAGGAGTAGGAAGAAGTGTAAACTTATTTAATCCTACCCCCATTCACTAATCATTTAACCCGTATTTATAAATACTCACACACTGTACTCACACTGCTAAATAACATTATCATTATTATTATTATTATTATTATTATTATTATTATTATTATTATTATTATTATTATATACTGTAATTATACTCACACACATACTTATACATACATACACATAGTTGAGTATTTCTATACATTTGTACACATGCCCATATAAATATTTATATAAATATACTTATTTACACCATACTATCTCTATATTAACTATAATCTCTATATTCACTCATCTGCTCTTTATTTATGTATATATCTACTTACACACATAATCACACACATGTATATATATATATATATATATATATATATATATATATATATATATATATATATATATACATACATACACATACATACACTGTACATAAATATAAACAAATCTGCCCATTCACCCAATAGTGTTATCTGCAGGCCCCAATCTGGTCACATTATACTAAATATTTGTCAATGGCTTCTCAGTCTTTCAAATAATTGGTTTACAGCGACAGCATTGCAAAACCATCACTGAATTTATTCCGTGCAAACTTGGCGTAATATCATGCCTGGCAGATATTAAAAGAAGATTACTATGTAAATATTATTAGTCATACTCCTGAACTCAGTCCCTCATACACAAACAGCAACTGCAAACACCAAAAATAGTTGTCAAGGAAATTTTCTACTATTGGCAAAATGGCACTTCAATACAGGAATATCCAGTCAAGAAAAGTCAAATAATTGTATGTCTCATTTATTTGTTGGATTGAATAAAAAGCAGGAGAGCAAGAGAGAGACAGAGAGAGGGAGAGAGGCCACATTTCTAAAGAGCAGTTAGAAATTGCTTGAAACTATCGTCAGAAATGTTCAGAAGTGTAGCAAACAACAATTTTCCTTTGTCCGTTTTTATATCTCAAATTGCTGATTAAAGGTATTAAAAAGGAAATTACTATTTAAATATTATTGCTCATGCTGGCATTCCTTAACTCAGTCCCTCATACACAAACATCAACGGCAAACACCAAAAAAATGTTTTCAAGGGACATTAAATCCTTAAATTACTACAGTTTTAGCCAGTTAAGAAAAGTCAAACAATTTTATGTCTCATTTATTTATTGGATCAAATAAAAAGCAGGAGAGCGGAAGAGAGACAGAAACAGAGAGAGAGGCCAAATCTCCAGAGAGCAGTTAGAAACGCAGCTGGAAATGCTTGAAACTATTGTCATAAATGTGTATTTGTCCGTTTTTATATCTCAAATTGCTGATTTGAGCTGACGCAA